>NC_140166.1:153628481-153635981 GCF_963971535.1 Notolepis coatsorum | reverse complement strand
CGGCGCTATCTCAGGCTACAAAATTAACCAAAGTAAATCTGAGGCAATGCCACTAGGAACCCTGACCCAATCAGACATCCCAGATAATTTTCCTTTTAAATGGACTACGTCAGGATTCACATATCTTGGCATTAAAATCTCTCCCAACTTAAAAAATATGGCACGTCTGAATCTGGCCCCAGTCACCACAGCGGTTAAGAGAGATCTGGAATGGTGGCATGACCTCCCACTCTCATGGGACGAGCGAGTCTAATAAAAATGAACATTCTACCCCGCCTTCTATACCCCTTACAAATGCGTCCCATATGGGTATCCAAAAAAGATGTTAAAGATCTGGAGAAGGCTTTTTCTAAGTTCATTTGGCATGGAAAGAAACCCAGGCAAAGATTTAAAATCTTGCAGCTACCAACCAGTAAAGCGGGCCTTGCCATGCCAAATATACTCTTCTATAACTGGGCCTGTCACGCTTGTTACATCTGGGAATGGCTACAAGCCTATCTACACAATAACAACTGTGTGGACTTGTGGGGCTGCTCACCAAATTCACTATGGGCACTGGTAACCGGTAATAAAGATAAGATTCATATGGAGATACGAGGCAATCCAATTATCTATAACTCTATCAGAGTGTGGCGACAGATTACTATCTACACAGGGAGAGGAGACCTAAGGTCATTGCTAATACCAATCTCTAGCAACCATGAATTTGGACCTGGGCGCAGTTCGGCCATATTTAAGACCTGGCACTCACTAGGGCTTCGTGTATTGGGGAATCTGTTTAGGGGTGGTGTGTTGATGTCGTTTCAGCAACTGCAAACACAATTTAACCTCCCAAGAGAATTTTTTTTTGGTTTCTTGCAAATATAACATTTTATTAACTCACTACAGCTGCCAACGCCAATGGGCTCCCTTTACAGTAAAACAGAGAATTTCTTATCCAACTGTAGTAAGGTATCACATTTCATCTCAGCGTTTTACTCACTGCTGTACTCACTGGACTCCCAGGAGTTACCATCCCTCCGCAAATGGGAACAAGATTTTAACAGTGAATATATTGAAGATGACTGGCAAGAGGCCATTGACTCAGTTAAAAAGGTTTATACTTGTAACAGACTAAGAGAAACACATAATAAAATTCTTCACAGATTACACATCACACCTGTGTTACTAAACAAAATGGACCGTTCAATATCTCCTTTATGTTCGAAATGTCAAACAGATCTGGGCACCTACTACTATCACTACTTTTTCAAGGTGAAAATAAAGAAGGATCCAGGAGCTTTTTTACTGGGACTCCCATCAAAGGAAATTCATTTGACACCCTTACAATTCAAACTATTTGATAAACTTCTGCTTTCAGCCCGGAAATACATTCTGATAAACTGGATTAAGGATAGGCCTCCATACTAGTGCACTGCAACCTTGCCCAGGCCCGACGGGGCCCGGCCCGGCCCGGCGGGTTCGGGCTGGGTAGGGTTTTTTTTTTAATAAATAATTCGGGCTCGGCCGGGGCCCGGGCACCGCAGTTTTTTTTTTTTTGCGTCTTTTTTTTTCTTCATATAACTAGGGTTATAGGATAACCTTCGTTTTCCTTAGGATTAATTTTCTCTTTTGCGCCAGAGAAACATTTGGATGTAATTACCGCAGCGAGCAGGGAGAACTCAGGGGACAAGTTCAACTCGATTGGTTGTGTTGGAATATAGCCAGTTGGCGAACGTTTTAATTTGTTCTTGGGATGTACAGTATGTAGCTGGTTGGCAAAGTTTTGTTAACGGTGTTCAACGCGTTGCTGATGTCGTGGTGAGTGATGATTATTATTTGCTGGGTCGCTATCGCTACCTGTTTTGTTGTGCTTTTCATTATGTTGCACTCTGCTCGAAATCTGATTTCTGTTTTCTGTTTCTGTTTGTTTGTCACCCCTTCCTGACAGGGAGCGACGCGAGCGAGCGTGATTGCGAAAATGATTAAAATGTATTCGTTTCAATCAGACTATCCTGACCTGCCGCGAGCGACAGCGAACTGAGCAGCGATGTCGTCCACCCCTCAGATATTCGCTCGCTGTGTCTCTAGTTGAACGATTACGCGGCCGAGTCCCGCCCCTAAACACTTTTTATTGGTCAAGAATCGCAGGCCCCCCCCCACGTGTGCTTCCAGGTAACACACACACACAGACACACTCGGACACGCGCCGCCTCATATCAGGACAGTGTCGGGCGCGATTTCGTCTCTAGTTCGCTCGCTCGCTCCCTGTCAGGAACCGGTGTATTGTGTGTCGTGTGTGTGTGTGTGTGTCAAAGAAGATTCTATAGCCTTCAATACGTTTTACGAGGCTGATGTGTGAGTCAGTCTAAGCGAGCACTGGGAGAGACGGCATTCTAATAAGAGAGAAACAGGCTTTTTTTGTTTATTTATTACGTTCATATAAAACCGTGTTTTGAATATTTAAAACAAATACAAAAAAAAATTATATTTTAATAATAATAATAATAATAATTTTTTTCGGGTTTTCACGCGGGCTAGGGCTTAAAATATTATTTACAGTCAGGCTTATTTTCGGGCAGGGCCTGAAGTTCACGGGCTCGGGCAGGGCTCAGGCTTTATTTCAAGGCCCTTGCAGACCACTACTCCATACAGATGTGGTACAGAGAGATCTTCGTGTGCTACCCCATGAAAGACTGTGCAATGCATAGAGGCAACAACGCTTCCTTTCAGGAGGTGTGGGCCCCACTATTGGACTACTTTCCTGCTGAAATTTCTCAGATCCTTCTAAGGGCCCAATGCCCCATTGTATGGACAGACTTTGGATAGAAAAAAATAATATATGTATATATATATGTATGCCTACATGTGAATGGGCTCGAGGCAAGTGCAGTACTGTGCCTGCCTGGGTTAGATTTCCTTTTTTCTTGTTTTTCTTTTTGATCTGTTTTTGCTTGCATATGATATGGATGACGGCATAGATGAACTGGAGGAACCCCCCCCCCCCCCATTCTGTCCCAATGTGTGTTTTGTAATGTAAGTAACTGTATGTGAAAAATCTTTTAAAAAACCAAAAAAAATATCAAAAGAGAGATAAAATATGAATGATGCCGGACGAGCTGACATTGGCAAAGACTGTTGATAAGACGCTTTCCATCTCGAGTCCGCAGCGGGCTTAGCATCACAGCTAGCACCCTCCAGTCCTTTTCCTCCCAAACCACTGCTACTGACTCAAACGGTTGCACTGTGCGAGGAGTCCCCCGTCCCTGTTTTCCCGGAGGACTGCCTCGATGTCAGCTTTGCTGCACGCCGGTCTGTTTGTGGAAATTGTGGCTCTGCATCACACGCCAGCCAAGCTCCAGCTTGCCCTGCCAGGGGGCAGAGGTGTCAACACTGTGGCAGGCAGAACCAGGGAGCAGAGGTGTCAACACTATGGCAGGCAGAACCATTTAGCCCGGGTCTGCCGTTCTGCTCCCGTTGCCACGTTCTTCTGGTCCTCCTGGCTGTGCCGACAACCATCCATTCAGTGGACACCACCTCTCGAGCATTTAAATAGTGCATCGTGGAACTGGACGCGGTGGTTCTCCCACTCCTGCTGGATACTGGGGCCTCCAAGTCGCTTTTGAACATTTCCACGGTTCGACGACTCTTTGCTCGTTTCCAACGCTGAGGATCTATATGGCTATGGACACTCTAAATAGGGATGGCAGGGACAATCACCTTCACTGTGTGCTATGGGACCAAGGCCCTCACCTCATTCACCTTCCAAGTATCTCGTCAGGGAGCCAACCTAATGGACTATGATTTGGTTTGTGGGTTCAACCTCGTGGACAATACAGGGGTTGACATTCTGTCTGTTGGCTCGCCTTGGCACCAGCGCTGGTTGGGACCTCAATGGAAATAAGTCTTTCTTGCGCTATCCTTATATATTTTTATACTGTATGCACCTGTGTATTGTATTTTATTATGTCAAATAAAATCAATCAAATCAATCAATCAATCCTCTCCTCACCCCGGAGGTGCGTTTGGATGATCCAGCCGCTGCGCCGCCTGCCCCTGGCCCTACGCAACGACGTCACCGCCGAGCTGCAGAAGCTTTTGGATGCGGGCATCATCGAGCATGCCAACACTTCGCCATGGATTTCCAACCTGGTGGTGGCGAAGAAAAAGTCGGGTGGCCTGCGTCCGTGCATCGACCTCAGGCAGGTGAACAAGGCGGTGATCCTGGATAAGTATCCGCTGCCCACAGTGGAGAAGCTGGCAGCACAATTTTACGGCTCCTCCATCTTCACAAAACTTGACCTTCGCCAGGGCTACCTGCAGGTTCCACTCCATCCTGACAGTTGCAGCCTTATGGCTTTCGTGACGCATGCCGGGGTTTTTCCGCTATACCCACATGCCTTTCGGCCTCAGCTCGGCCCCGAGCTGCTTGGCCCCCAATTATGGCTACCATCTTTGCCGGCATCCCGGGCATGGTCGTTGACATAGTGGTCTATGGTGCAACGTCAGCCATCCACGACCTGGCGAGCCCGGTGTTCGTCACCTGTGATGCGTCCAATACGCAGATCGGAGCTGTGCTGTCTCAGGTCCAGTGGGGGTAGGAACGCCCAGGGTGTTTGCCTCCCGGTCTCTCTTCCCAGCTGAACAGAAGTACTCGGAGGGGGAGCGGGAGGCACTAGCCTGCGTGTGAGCAGTGGCACATGTACGTGTACGGACAACACTTTACACTGTGGACGAACCACCAGGCTCTCACCGCCCTGCTGGCTACATTAGGGTCGGGACACAAGCCACTGAGGATCCACCGCTGGTCAGAGAGGCTCCAGCCATATAACTTGTTTACTCCCGCAAGGGAGAATGTGGTGGCTAACCTGCTATCCCGTGCCACCGCCGCCCCGGCACCCGACACGGGCCCGGACTCGATGGAACCCGAGCTTGTCCTTATGCTTCACGCCCCACTCCAGGCCACAGTCTCCCTGGAGAACCTCCAGCTCGCATCGGAGGGGGACCCCATGCTCTTCCAGCTCACCGGGTCAGGGATGAGCTGTCTTAGCTGGAGGAGTGTCTGTGTGGCCCGGTCATCCCCAGTGACCTCAGAGCGTGCATTCTGGCCATGGCCCATGAGAGCCACCTGGGCATCGTGGAGGTGAAGCAGCGCTGCAGGGATCTGGTGTGGTGGTCGGGCATTGACCGGGATGTAGAGACAATGGTGAGGGACTGCACAGCCTGCCTGCTCAGCTGTAAGACGGGGCCAACGACCCCAGCACCAGGAGGAAACGCTGGTGGCCACCCACACCTTGGAAGCACATCCAGCTGGGCATCTGTGGGGAGCTCCATGGCGTCCCACACCACCAGCGTTTCCTCCTGGTTTCCTATGACCTCCATTCCAAGTGGCCAGAGGTGGTTGCCTCGGGCTCTGTGACAACCAGTGTGGTCACGGATTTCCTCTCCTCCCTGTTTTCTCGGTGGGGCATTCCAGACACCCTCACTACGGACAATGGGCCGCAGTTTGTCTCTGCTGACTTCGCCACCTTCGTGGAAGCCATCATCATCCCAACCGGGACCACAAGCTGCTCTCCTTTTGGTCCGCACCAATGCAGGTCACTGCCCAGCTGGGCCCGGCCACGCCATCTGGCCGATGGATCACGGTGGCATGCAAACCGGCTTCGGAAGGTAGCAAACAACCCCATCTTGGGACCCATGGAGGACTTAGAGTCGACAATTGTGGACTTTCCTTTGCCTGATGAGCAGCATTGTGGCCCAGCAGAGCCAGCCAAGGGTTCACCCCAAAGCCTGTCCAGTCCGCGTGTTGCTTTTTAACAGCGGAGCAGTGCAAGAATGTGACAATTTGACCATGTGACCGCGGCAACGCGGGAGAGCGGCAGTGCGGAAATAGGCTGTCTCTAAGACAAACTCTAACCTTAACCAGCTCCTTAACAGCGCCTAAACCTAACCGTTCTAACCTTAACCAACTCCGAAACAATGCCTAACCTTAACCTTAACCTTAACCATGCCTAACCTTAACCTTAACAATAGAAAGAATATTGCCATTCTCTAAGACAAACTCTAACCTTAACCAGCTCCTTAACAGCGCCTAAACTTAACCATTCTAACCTTAACCAACTCCGAAACAATGCCTAACCTTAACCTTAACCTTAACCATGCCTAACCTTAACCGGCGAAAGAATACACGTTAAAAAAAAATCACGTTAAAAAAAGAAATTTCATGGGATTCGAACTCGTCAACAACGGACCGCAGGACCACAGGACCGCTGCGCTGCCAGGTGAGCTGAGCGCCGAATGAAAATCATGGCGGATTAGGGCGGTTACATAATTCCGCAAGCTCTGCCGCTCCGCTCCGCGGGGCGTGTCGCAGCCAATCAGGGAAAACGCGGAAGCAACGGCAGCACTGCTCCGCTGTTATTAAGCAATAGGCGTCCAGTCCGCACCCGGGTCAGACCGGGTTACTTGAGAGACTATATCACGGCCTGATTACTCATCAGATGCCACCCAGTAGGTTGCAGAGACTGTTTATATATACAAAATAAAAAAGATAGTTCATGGTGGTGTTATTCTGCCAGCCTGCCTGCCTGCCTGCCTGCCTGCCTGCCTGCCTGCCTGCCTGCCTGCCTGCCTGCCTGCCTGCCTGCCTGCCTGCCTGCCTGCCTGCCTGCCTGCCTGCCTGCCTGCCTGCCTGCCTGCCTGCCTGTCTGCCTGCCTGCTTTGGGGCAGATGCATAGAATGAATGAACAAAAGATGAGCTGTCACCCTCTGGTGAAATTATGTAGTCAGTAGAAATCGACTGTATCCGGCTGCAAGGTAGCCTAGCTTAGCACAAATGAACAGAAGCGGATACGGACCACTAGCCTACAGCTTAAAACTCCGGGGAGAGGTGTTTTTGGCCCACAGCATAGGCTACAGTAGTTGGTGCTTATCCACGTCCATTAATTTGTTACGTTTTACAAAATCCAGACGATCACATGATTTGTTGATATATTTGTCATCATATCAACACAGCTGTCTCTCCCAACACGACAAGTGGGGCCTTCTTTGTGTTCTCACTCACGCTGTACACACAGTAGTACACAGTAGTACGCCAGAGAGATAGCACCACACACACCCCCTTTGTTGCACATCAAGGACCGCGGCGGAAGGCTGAGACTTAACGCATAATTGCATCATATTTGAATAAACAAAAGGAAGACAAGCTCATTTGTGAAACCCACTGGAATCGCGGTGCAGCGCGTCGACCCCGCACTCCAGTCATGAGAAGAATACCAAGAATAGAATGTGGAGAATAACAATAACAATAACAGGGATATTGTAATTATAGTGTAGACCTCTCTTCAACTCGCTTCCCCACCTACTGTGGACCGGCGGCATTATTATGCTGTTGTGTCGCCATTTTCACATTACATTTTCTCTATCTATTGCCTATATTTATTGTAACGTATACTATAATTAATAGAGCACACAGGCTCTCATCTGCACCTCTGTTTACACTTGTTTATTGTATTTTTATAT
>NC_140166.1:153515342-153628281 GCF_963971535.1 Notolepis coatsorum | reverse complement strand
ATAAGTTAAAAAACATGGACCTTGGCAAGTGAAGTTTAAAACAAAGCAAGCAACAGAAAGTATAAAACAGGGTACAGTTACAGTATGCAGTTTGAACAGGTTGGGTTTGAGTTGGGATTTGAAGGATGTTATGGAGTCAGACTGTCGGACACGTGGGGCAGGGAGTTCCAGAGTCTGGGAGCCGAGCGGCTGAAAGCTCGAGCGCCAGGTAGGCTGGGCGATATATCGAGTATACTCGAGTATCGCGGCTTGTTCTACATGAGATGTAGTAAATTACTATATTGTGAACATCGAGTATATGTTGTCACGTTGCGGCTGAGATGAGACTTGCTTTTGCGCAGAGCTGTCCTCTCATTTCATTATAGCCACATGACAGTGCGGACCTTAAATTACATGCAATTGTAATTTCATTAGACAGACCAGCGCGGACCTTTAATGACATGCAATTTAATTGACGCAAGCAATGGGCTAACGTTAGCTGCTAACCAAGTTATCCATGATGACTATGCTAAGCTAACTAGTGTTAGATGCTAACCTGGAAAAAACTCAAAGCGGACTCCACAACACTAGTTCCATTCGTGAGGAAAGGGGGTGGGATATATGACGACGCTTGACAACAGAAGTTTAAACATAACTTCATATTTATTGGTTATTCGTTTCTTTATATCATCCAGTTTCCATCTCTGTGTGGGCAGAGTTACATTGAGTGTGACATCATCACCTACGGCAGCTTAGACGATCAAAACGCAAACCTAGAACAAAACCCGGGGGGGAGGGGGCTGGCGCTCTCTCTCTATCTCTCTCTCTCTCTCTCTCTCTCTCTCTCCTCTCTCTCTCTCTCTCTCTCTCTCTCTCTCTCTCTCTCTCTCTCTCTCTCTCTTTCTCTCTCTCTCTCTCTCTCTCTCTCTCTCTCTCTCTCTCTCTCTCTCTCTCTCTCTCTCTCTCTCTCTCTCTCTCTCTCTCTCTCTCTCTCTCTCTCTCTCCTCTCTCTCTCTCTCTCTCTCTCTCTCTCTCTCTCTCTCTCTCTCTCTCTCTCTCTTCTCTATACATATGGTGTGTGTGTGTGTGTGTGTGTGTGTGTGTGTGTGTGTGTGTGTGTGTGTGGCTAAAGTGGATAGAAAACACAGTACTGTGCAAAAGTCTTAGGCACCCAAGAGTTTTTATTAAAATGTCTTAGATGTAAATACATTTTTCTATAGTGTGTCAGTAGACTACTCTTAGTACATTTTGATTTATTATTTTTTAAAGCATCTTCATGGTTTAATAATGCAAACATATGTTGCAGGGACTTATTATAATCATCATATTGGCGTGACTGTATGCATCAAAGGTTAAATCAAGCATTTTTAAGTGCTTTAGAGCAGTGGTTCTCAACTGGTCTAGCCTCGGGACCCAACATTTTCCTTAGTCATTAAGTCGCGACCCAACATTTTGAACCACTATGATTTATGTAAAAAATTTAAAGATTTGCAGTAATACGCAATCTTTCAAAACATGAAATAAACACAAACAAGTGCAACAAAAGTGCAACTATTGCTAAAAACCCAATGAAATAAAATAATAATAAATATTATGCTTCTTAGCAGATGTCTTAGGTTAACATAACAGACCTAAGTTTGGGGGAATTAATGGGATAACTGGGGTTGCAACAAAAGTGCAACTAGGGCTAAAAACCCAATGAAATAAATAATAATAATAATAATAATAATAATAATAATAATAATAATAATAATAATAATAATAATAATAATAATAATAATAATAATAATAATAATAATAATAATAATAATAATAATAATAATAATAATAATAATAATAATAATAATAATAATAATAATAATAATAATAATAATAATGATGATGATAATAATAATAATAATAAATAAATAATAATAATAATAATAATAATAATAATAATAATAATAATAATAATAATAATAATAATAATAATAATAATAATAATAATAATAATAATAATAATAATAATAATAATAATAATAATAATAATAGATAATTATGCTTCTTAGCAGACTTCTTAGCTTAACATAACAGACCTACAGTAAGTTTGGGGGAACTAATGGGATAACTGGGCTAAAAACACAGTGAAATAAAATAATAATAATAATAATAATAATAATAATAATAATAATAATAATAATAATAATAATAATAATAATAATAATAATAATAATAATAATAATAATAATAATAATAATAATAATAATAATAATAATAATAATAATAATAATAATAACAATAATAATACATAATATATCCTTCTTAGCAGACTTCTTAGCTTAACATCCCAGGGAACTAATGGGATAACTGGTGATGTTGTTTGCTACTGACAAGAGTCTCAAAGTCTGGGGTGATGGTAGACAAAGCAAATCTGAGGTCATGCTCAATGTCCAATCTGTTCCTCCGCTTTGTCTTCAGCTGGACCAGAGCTGAGAAGCCACTTTCACAAAGATAGGTAGTGCAAAAAAAAAGTATATATTAATTATTATTTTTTTTTTTTTTTTACATTTTTACACACACACATCCGCGACCCACTCAAAATAGCCTTGCGACCCACCAGTTGATAAACACTGCTTTAGAGGAAATGTCAAAATATTGCAATATATCGTGTATCGTGATATGGCCAAAAAATATTGCGATATCATTTAGAGGCCATATCGCCCAGCCCTAGCGCCAGGCGTGAACTGGGGATGGTCAGAAGTCAGACAGAGGATGAGCGGAGCGTGCGGGAGGGGGTGTACTCCTGGAGGAGGTCAGTGATGTAGATGGGGGGCTAGATTATGGAGGGCTTTGAAGGTGAGTAGAAGGTTTTTGTAATCAATCCGGTAGCGCACAGGGAGCCAGTGTAGTTGAATGGGGGTGATGTGTTGAATTGGTGCAGGTGATGATCCTGGCAGCAGAGTTCTGGATAATTGTGACCCATGACACTGTGATTGTTATTTGTGTATTGTTATTTTGTATATTGTTGATATTTTGTATATTGTACAGTATTGTAACATTATAGTTTCTGTATAGTATTTTATGTTTCTCTTTTATTACTTGTGTGATTTTATTACTGCACCTTAAGAGGAAAACTCCAACATTTTGGGAAATTAGCTTATAATATAATAACATCTTCCCTGGAGTTAGACAAGAAGATACATACCTTTTTTGTTCCATACAGTCACGAAATACACACTCCAAATATAATCAAAATGCAACTCCAAAACGTTCCTTTTTTTTTGTATCTACTTTTTCTCCTCCTGTTATTCTGTATTTTTCTCCCATCCCAATTTAGTTGTTATGCCAATTCCCCCCTCCCCTTCCTGGTCGTTGCGCGCATGTGCCCCCCACTTGCCGGTCTAGGGAGCCCTGAAGTCTATCAGATGCTTCCTCCGATACATAGGAGACAGCCAGCAGCCTCTTTTCACCTGACAGCGAGGACTCTCACTGGGGAAGTGTAACGCGTGGGAGGATCACACTACCTTACCCAGTTCCCTCCCTCGCTGTGCAGGCGCCCTGACCGACCTGTAGGAGTCACTGTTTACAACGACCAGGATACAACCCACCGACTTCCCACCCGCTGACTCCAGGGAAGATGTTAAATAAGCTAGTTTCCCAAAATGTTGGAGTTTTCCTTTAAGTTTGAGTCCCAAATCTCGTTGTATGCAAATATAATGACAATAATGTACAATCAAATCTAATCTAATCTAATCTAATCTAATCTAATCTAATCTAATCTAATCTAATCTAATCTAATCTAATCTAATCTAATCTAATCTAATCTAATCTAATCTAATCTAATCTAATCTAATCTAATCTAATCTAATCTAATCTAATTTGGAGTCTGTTGAGGAGTTTAGGAGATCCGGGATGTGACAAATGACTGGAGCAGATCTTCAGTGCTGGATTGTGACAGAGAGATTGGGCGGAGTCTGGAAATGTTAGGGAGATGGAAGAAAGCAGTTACGGGTGTTGTTTTTAACGTGTGGTGCAAATGAGAGGGAGCCGTCCAGGATGACACGAGGCTTTTAACTTGGGGGGAGAAGGGTACAGGGAAGCCGTCGATGGTGATGTTTGGAACTGGGGTGTTTTGTGATTTGGTGAGGGAGGATTTGGAGCCGATGAGCAGGGCCTCAGTTTTGCTGACATTTTGCTTCAGTCTGCTCATGCAGCTCCTGTACATAGTTGTAGTATTATGTACAGTGATACAGGTATAAAGACACTATGGTAGTAAGTCATATGGCCAGCAGCCAGGGCCGCCTCAAGGGGTGTGCGAGCAGTGCGGTCGCACAGGGCCTCGCGGGAAGGGGGGCCTCGCACAATTAAAAAAAAAAAAAATTAAAATAATTTTTTTTTATTTATAATTTTTTTAATACTTTTTTTAATTTTAAATTTATTTTTTTGCGAGGCCCCCCTTCCCGCGAGGCCCTTTTTCATCACATACCTAAAATCTTGTTTTGCTTATATGCTTATATATTTCACATTAGACACGTTTGTAGAATGTGTCTGACTTGTTCCTGGCTCTGCGGCTCTGCAGACTGCAGATACACTATTGGAGCTCTGGGGCTCTGCAGCAGACATACTATCGGTTTCAACGAAGGGAGGGGTTACATGTGTACAGTCGGCCGGCGTGCGTCAGCTGCGTCTGACTATTTTGCGCGTGCAGCATTGGAGGTTATGCCAGCCAAGACGAAGAGGATGGTCGTTCGGCAGATGGACTGAAGATGAAAGTTGTTGCATGTTAGAAAGTTCAGTCAAGCTAGCCATGTTGGCTTAGCTAAAGGCAGGGACAGCTAGTTAGCTTTAGCTACGTTATAATATCGAGTGCTAACGTGTGGTTCAGTCGGGATAGCCATGTCAGCTAGTTAGCTTAGCGTTAGCTAACCTTGAGAGAGCGCGTGCAGCATTGTTATGCCAAGATGAAGAGGACGGTCGTTCGGCAGATGAACTTCGTCAACTCCACGCGGTTGTCTCCATCCTCTTGGACGTTTGGTGAGTTTTTAATGCACTCTATTCTATTCCCGCCTTCGAGATATCTCTCTCTCTCTCTCTCTCGGGCCGGTTAGCTATCGTGGCTACGTTATGTTGGCTAACGTTATGTGGAGCCAGCGGGCCGGCTAGCTATCGTAGCTGACGTTCTGTTGGACCAGCGGGCCGGCTAGCTATCGTAGCTAACCTTATGTTGAGCTAGCGGGCCGGCTAGCTATCGTAGCTAATGTTATGTCGAGGTTGCCGGCCGGCTAACTATTGTAGCCAACGTTATGTTGAGCTAGCAGGCCGGGTAGCTGTCGTAGACGTTATGTTGAGCCAAGCGGGCCGACTAGCTAACGTAGCTAACGTTATAATGAGCCAAGCGGGCCGGCTAGCTAACGTAGCTAACGTTATATTGAACCAAGCGGGCCGGCTAGCTAACGTAGCTAACGTTATATTGAGCCAAAGCGGGCCGGCGAGCTGTCGTAGCTAACGGTGTGTACCTGGTGTCAGTACCTGGCTACTCTATTTGCAGTTAGCCTCCTTAGCTGATGTCGGCCGTTGGCTCCTTGCTACTTTGTTTTCTCTGGTATAGATCCTCTTCTCTTTGGATTTAAGTGTTGATCTTTGTCCTTTTGGATCTATGTATATTCATGTTGCCTTTGAAGTTATCTTTTCCTTCTGTTTTGTACTTCCATTAAAAGTTGAATATCCTTTAGGGGCTCATCTTAGCTGTCTTGCTTATCTCTCTCTCTCTCTCTGTCTGGACCACAGACCCATCTCTCTCTCTCTCTGTCTGGACCACAGACTCATCTCTCTCTCTCTGGACCACAGACTCTCTCTGTCTGGATCATCACAGACTCTCTCTCTCTCTCTCTCTCTCTCTCTCTCTCTCTCTCTCTCTCTCTCTCTCTCTCTCTCTCTCTCTCTCTCTCTCTCTCTCTCTCTGAGCATTGCATTGCTTATAGTTGTCAATTGTGTCGGTCAGTTCATTGCAATTTTTCCTTCAGTCACATTTAGTTTTATCCTGCACCTGGCCTAAAACAGGTTGGATGTGCACACAGCTGCTCTACTGTGTTTGTAGCAGAGCAACCATACCTGAAGCCTTGTAAACAAAGACATCAACACTAGAGTGTGTACTTCTATCTACACAGTACAGCCAAAGCATTCCCATTGCTAGGCAAAAACTCCACCTGTTTTCTACACTGCTTCTTCCCTTGCTGGATCTTCTGCATTACTGCCACTTGTACATGTGTGTTGTGGAGAAATGTGTACAGTGTTACAAAGCGATAACACTGTATATTGACTGTAGAACGGGAGCTCTCTCTCTCTCTCTCTCTCTCTCTCTCTCTCTCTCTCTCTCTCTCTCTCTCTCTCTCTCTCTCTCTATCTCTCTCTCTCTCTCTCTTGCTATATGTTGACTGTATCATGCCCAGCCTCGGGCAGCGCTATTATTTAAGAATAGTAAGAGTAGGTAAGAGATATGTATAGATATAGTATGTAAATATGAAAAAACAGATATGTAATGTGTACTGTGTAATGTATAATGTGTACTGTGTAATGTCTTATGTTTACTGTGTAATATGTACTGTGTAATGTGTAATGTATACTGTGTAATGTGCAATGTATACTGTGCAATGTGCAGTGGATACTGTGTAATGTGTAATGTATACTGTGTAATGTGTAGTGTGTAATGTGTAGTGTGTAATGTGTAATGTGTAGTGTGTAATGTGTAATGTATACTGTGTATTGTGTATGTGTAATGTATACTGTGTAATGTGTAGTGTGTAATGTGTAATGTGTAATGTATACTGAGTAATGTGTAATGTATACTGTGTAATGTATACTGTGTAATGTGTAATGTATACTGTGTAATGTGTAATGTATACTGTGTAATGTATACTGTGTAATGTATACTGGGTAATGTGTAACATTAAAAGTAACAAAATCCACTTTAGACCAATTACATGTCCTTCTTGTATCTTTTTGTTTTGCCTTTTTTAGTTTATCCCCTTCAGGAAAATGCAGTGTCATAAGGGGAGGGGAGGTAGAGGTATGGGCAGGGTAATAGTAGAAAGACATACAGTAGATACTGTATAGGCAAACAATTAAATGTAACCTGAATATAAAAATACCAGACAATAAACAAGTGTAAACAGAGGTGCAGATGAGAGCCTGTGTGCTCTATTAATTATAGTATACGTTACAATAAATATAGGCAATAGATAGAGAAAATGTAATGTGAAAATGGCGACACAACAGCATAATAATGCCGCCGGTCCACAGTAGGTGGGGAAGCGAGTTGAAGAGAGGTCTACACTATAATTACAATATCCCTGTTATTGTTATTGTTATTCTCCACATTCTATTCTTGGTATTCTTCTCATGACTGGAGTGCGGGGTCGACGCGCTGCACCGCGATTCCAGTGGGTTTCACAAATGAGCTTGTCTTCCTTTTGTTTATTCAAATATGATGCAATTATGCGTTAAGTCTCAGCCTTCCGCCGCGGTCCTTGATGTGCAACAAAGGGGGTTTGTGTGGTGCTATCTCTCTGGCGTACTACTGTGTACTACTGTGTGTACAGCGTGAGTGAGAACACAAAGAAGGCCCCACTTGTCGTGTTGGGAGAGACAGCTGTGTTGATATGATGACAAATATATCAACAAATCATGTGATCGTCTGGATTTTGTAAAACGTAACAAATTAATGGACGTGGATAAGCACCAACTACTGTAGCCTATGCTGTGGGCCAAAAACACCTCTCCCCGGAGTTTTAAGCTGTAGGCTAGTGGTCCGTATCCGCTTCTGTTCATTTGTGCTAAGCTAGGCTACCTTGCAGCCGGATACAGTCGATTTCTACTGACTACATAATTTCACCAGAGGGTGACAGCTCATCTTTTGTTCATTCATTCTATGCATCTGCCCCAAAGCAGGCAGGCAGACAGGCAGGCAGGCAGGCAGGCAGGCAGGCAGGCAGGCAGGCAGGCAGGCAGGCAGGCAGGCAGGCAGGCAGGCAGGCAGGCAGGCAGGCAGGCAGGCAGGCAGGCAGGCAGGCAGGCAGGCAGGCAGGCAGGCAGGCAGGCAGGCAGGCAGGCAGGCAGGCAGGCAAGCAGGCAGGCAGGCAGGCAGGCAGGCTGGCAGAATAACACCACCATGAACTATCTTTTTTATTTTGTATATATAAACAGTCTCTGCAACCTACTGGGTGGCATCTGATGAGTAATCAGGCCGTGATATAGTCTCTCAAGTAACCCGGTCTGACCCGGGTGCGGACTGGACGCCTATTGCTTAATAACAGCGGAGCAGTGCTGCCGTTGCTTCCGCGTTTTCCCTGATTGGCTGCGACACGCCCCGCGGAGCGGAGCGGCAGAGCTTGCGGAATTATGTAACCGCCCTAATCCGCCATGATTTTCATTCGGCGCTCAGCTCACCTGGCAGCGCAGCGGTCCTGTGGTCCTGCGGTCCGTTGTTGACGAGTTCGAATCCCATGAAATTTCTTTTTTTAACGTGATTTTTTTTTTTACGTGTATTCTTTCGCCGGTTAAGGTTAGGCATGGTTAAGGTTAAGGTTAAGGTTAGGCATTGTTTCGGAGTTGGTTAAGGTTAGAACGGTTAAGTTTAGGCGCTGTTAAGGAGCTGGTTAAGGTTAGAGTTTGTCTTAGAGAATGGCAATATTCTTTCTATTGTTAAGGTTAAGGTTAGGCATGGTTAAGGTTAAGGTTAAGGTTAGGCATTGTTTCGGAGTTGGTTAAGGTTAGAACGGTTAGGTTTAGGCGCTGTTAAGGAGCTGGTTAAGGTTAGAGTTTGTCTTAGAGACAGCCTATTTCCGCACTGCCGCTCTCCCGCGCTGCCGCGGTCACATGGTCAAATTGTCACATTCTTGCACTGCTCCGCTGTTAAAAAGCAACACGCGGACTGGACAGGCTTTGGGGTGAACCCTTGGCTGGCTCTGCTGGGCCACAATGCTGCTCATCAGGCAAAGGAAAGTCCCCAATTGTCGACTCTAAGTCCTCCATGGGTCCCAAGATGGGGTTGTTTGCTACCTTCCGAAGCCGGTTTGCATGCCACCGTGATCCATCGGCCAGATGGCGTGGCCGGGCCCAGCTGGGCAGTGACCTGCATTGGTGCGGACCAAAAGGAGAGCAGCTTGTGGTCCCGGTTGGGATGATGATGGCTTCCACGAAGGTGGCGAAGTCAGCAGAGACAAACTGCGGCCCATTGTCCGTAGTGAGGGTGTCTGGAATGCCCCACCGAGAAAACAGGGAGGAGAGGAAATCCGTGACCACACTGGTTGTCACAGAGCCCGAGGCAACCACCTCTGGCCACTTGGAATGGAGGTCATAGGAAACCAGGAGGAAACGCTGGTGGTGTGGGACGCCATGGAGCTCCCCACAGATGCCCAGCTGGATGTGCTTCCAAGGTGTGGGTGGCCACCAGCGTTTCCTCCTGGTGCTGGGGTCGTTGGCCCCGTCTTACAGCTGAGCAGGCAGGCTGTGCAGTCCCTCACCATTGTCTCTACATCCCGGTCAATGCCCGACCACCACACCAGATCCCTGCAGCGCTGCTTCACCTCCACGATGCCCAGGTGGCTCTCATGGGCCATGGCCAGAATGCACGCTCTGAGGTCACTGGGGATGACCGGGCCACACAGACACTCCTCCAGCTAAGACAGCTCATCCCTGACCCGGTGAGCTGGAAGAGCATGGGGTCCCCCTCCGATGCGAGCTGGAGGTTCTCCAGGGAGACTGTGGCCTGGAGTGGGGCGTGAAGCATAAGGACAAGCTCCGGTTCCATCGAGTCCGGGCCTGTGTCGGGTGCCGGGGCGGCGGTGGCACGGGATAGCAGGTTAGCCACCACATTCTCCCTTGCGGGAGTAAACAAGTTATATGGCTGGAGCCTCTCTGACCAGCGGTGGATCCTCAGTGTCTTGTGTCCCGACCCTAATGTAGCCAGCAGGGCGGTGAGAGCCTGGTGGTTCGTCCACAGTGTAAAGTGTTGTCCGTACACGTACATGTGCCACTGCTCACACGCAGGCTAGTGCCTCCCGCTCCCCCTCCGAGTACTTCTGTTCAGCTGGGAAGAGAGACCGGGAGGCAAACACCCTGGGCGTTCCTACCCCCACTGGACCTGAGACAGCACAGCTCCGATCTGCGTATTGGACGCATCACAGGTGACGAACACCGGGCTCGCCAGGTCGTGGATGGCTGACGTTGCACCATAGACCACTATGTCAACGACCATGCCCGGGATGCCGGCAAAGATGGTAGCCATAATTGGGGGCCAAGCAGCTGGGGGCCGAGCTGAGGCCGAAAGGCATGTGGGTATAGCGGAAAAACCCCGGCATGCGTCACGAAAGCCATAAGGCTGCGACTGTCAGGATGGAGTGGAACCTGCAGGTAGCCCTGGCGAAGGTCAAGTTTTGTGAAGATGGAGGAGCCGTAAAATTGTGCTGCCAGCTTCTCCACTGTGGGCAGCGGATACTTATCCAGGATCACCGCCTTGTTCACCTGCCTGAGGTCGATGCACGGACGCAGGCCACCCGACTTTTTCTTCGCCACCACCAGGTTGGAAATCCATGGCGAAGTGTTGGCATGCTCGATGATGCCCGCATCCAAAAGCTTCTGCAGCTCGGCGGTGACGTCGTTGCGTAGGGCCAGGGGCAGGCGGCGCAGCGGCTGGATCATCCAAACGCACCTCCGGGGTGAGGAGAGGATTGATTGATTGATTTGATTGATTTTATTTGACATAATAAAATACAATACACAGGTGCATACAGTATAAAAATATATAAGGATAGCGCAAGAAAGACTTATTTCCATTGAGGTCCCAACCAGCGCTGGTGTCAAGGCGAGCCAACAGACAGAATGTCAACCCCTGTATTGTCCACGAGGTTGAACCCACAAACCAAATCATAGTCCATTAGGTTGGCTCCCTGACGAGATACTTGGAAGGTGAATGAGGTGAGGGCCTTGGTCCCATAGCACACAGTGAAGGTGATTGTCCCTGCCATCCCTATTTAGAGTGTCCATAGCCATATAGATCCTCAGCGTTGGAAACGAGCGAAGAGTCGTCGAACCGTGGAAATGTTCAAAAGCGACTTGGAGGCCCCAGTATCCAGCAGGAGTGGGAGAACCACCGCGTCCAGTTCCACGATGCACTATTTAAATGCTCGAGAGGTGGTGTCCACTGAATGGATGGTTGTCGGCACAGCCAGGAGGACCAGAAGAACGTGGCGGCGGGCTATCGGCAACGGGAGCAGAACGGCAGACCCGGGCTAAATGGTTCTGCCTGCCATAGTGTTGACACCTCTGCTCCCTGGTTCTGCCTGCCACAGTGTTGACACCTCTGCCCCCTGGCAGGGCAAGCTGGAGCTTGGCTGGCGTGTGATGCAGAGCCACAATTTCCACAAACAGACCGGCGTGCAGCAAAGCTGACATCGAGGCAGTCCTCCGGGAAAACAGGGACGGGGGACTCCTCGCACAGTGCAACCGTTTGAGTCAGTAGCAGTGGTTTGGGAGGAAAAGGACTGGAGGGTGCTAGCTGTGATGCTAAGCCCGCTGCGGACTCGAGATGGAAAGCGTCTTATCAACAGTCTTTGCCAATGTCAGCTCGTCCGGCATCATTAATATTTTATCTCTCTTTTGATATTTTTTTTGGTTTTTTAAAAGATTTTTCACATACAGTTACTTACATTACAAAACACACATTGGGACAGAATGGGGGGGGGGGGGGTTCCTCCAGTTCATCTATGCCGTCATCCACATCATATGCAAGCAAAAACAGATCAAAAAGAAAAACAAGAAAAAAGGAAATCTAACCCAGGCAGGCACAGTACTGCACTTGCCTCGAGCCCATTCACATGTAGGCATACATATATATATATACATATATTATTTTTTTCTATCCAAAGTCTGTCCATACAATGGGGCATTGGGCCCTTAGAAGGATCTGAGAAATTTCAGCAGGAAAGTAGTCCAATAGTGGGGCCCACACCTCCTGAAAGGAAGCGTTGTTGCCTCTATGCATTGCACAGAGTCTTTCATGGGGTAGCACACGAAGATCTCTCTGTACCACATCTGTATGGAGTAGTGGTCTGCAAGGGCCTTGAAATAAAGCCTGAGCCCTGCCCGAGCCCGTGAACTTCAGGCCCTGCCCGAAAATAAGCCTGACCAGTGGCGGTTGGAATGCCCCACGGGCCCCGAGGCGAGATTAAAAAAAAAAAAAAAAACAAAAAAAATCCAACATGAAACAAAACATATCACAATACAATAATAATACGTCAAATGTATATACTCTCTTTTCTGGACTATTTTCGTATCACAAACAGTACTGTATTTGCAAATCTGGTATGTCATGTATAGATGTAGCACTACTGTCTATCTGTATGTCATTATGTTATAATGAATTGAAAATGGGGGACCCTGATGTAAACAAGACGAAAGTGTTTCTCTGGTCTGCATCCCCTTAACAATTGTATGTATTGAGCTGTACTGTATTGTACCCATTCTGCAATCTGTTAAATAAAGTTTTCATTCATTCACCATGACATGTTTAGGTATTTGGCCAGATCCAGCTTGTCTGTGATGAGAGTGTTTTCTGTCTTTATGATTGACTATCATCATTAGATATTTCAGTTTCGTTATTACAGTAGCTGGCTAACAGTACGTTAGTTGACTAATACCAGAGTCAGAATTGGGTAATATGCCGACTACTGGCAGTGATGCGACCTATGTTACCACATAACTTTTGTCATCTCTGGTACTATGCAGTGCACTATGCAAAACGGCAAAGAGATAGGTAACGTTCGTTAAGTGCCAAATTACCATCATCATGATACACCCTCACATAATTCACAAAGTGTTCACGTGCGCCACCCATGTGGTAACCTAGAAATACCATAGATTGTGGCTAGGTGGTAACGTATATGTTTTCTATGATCACTATGAATTGAAAATGGGGGACCCTGATGTAAACAAGACAAACGTCTTTCTCTGGTCTGCATCCCCTTAACGAGCCGTACTGTATTGTACCCATTCTGCAATCTGTTAAATAAAGTTTTCATTCATTCATTCATTCATTCACATTACGTTAGTTAGCATCCAAGCTAGCGTGATAACGTTAGTAGTACTAGTTAGCTTACCTGCAATAATGTTGTCATCGTCCTGGACAGATAAGACTTGTTAAATCATAATATATCCACACTTTGTGCTGGTCCGACTCCTCGGTAAATGTCCCCCTTAGCTGCTCGGCGTCTTCGGATTTTAATACACCATGGTAGCGGTGGTGATGTGGGGGACCCTGATGTAAACAAGACGAAAGTCTTTCTCTGGTCTGCATCCCCTTAACAATTGTATGTATTGAGCTGTACTGTACTGTACCCATTCTGCAATCTGTTAATAAAGTTTTCATTCATTCATGTTTCAGGTGACTTATTATGTTGAACATAGCTTGCGATATTTTTCTCTGATGTCGCGTTCACGTTACGTGGGAAGAAGCGGAAGAACCAGAGGACATCTCGTTGCTACAACTAGGAAGCCTTCACGCATTGACTCGATCAAAACGCCCACATCCATACTTCTGCAATTCGTGACGCGAAGTGGGAGATATCGGGGTCTATAAAAAATCCCATATGTCCTAGTAGGAATTACAACTAGGAGGCTGACGTGAATGGTTTTTCCCAGTCGGAAGCTGATTCTTCCGATTCTTCCCACGTAACGTGAACGCGATCTGCAATCAGATTTCGAGCAGAGTGCAACATAATGAAAAGCACAACAAAACAGGTAGCGATAGCGACCCAGCAAATAATAAACATCACTCACCACGACATCAGCAACGCGTTGAACACCGTTAACAAAACTTTGCCAACCAGCTACATACTGTACATCCCAAGAACAAATTAAAACGTTCGCCAACTGGCTATATTCCAACACAACCAATCGAGTTGAACTTGTCCCCTGAGTTCTCCCTGCGCGCTGCGGTAATTACATCCAAATGTTTCTCTGGCGCAAAAGAGAAAATGAATCCTAAGGAAAACGAAGGTTATCCTATAACCCTAGTTATATGAAGAAAAAAAAAAGACGGAAAAAAAAAAAAACAGCGGTGCCCGGGCCCGGCCGAGCCCGAATTATTTATAAAAAAAAAAGCCCTACCCAGCCCGAACCCGCCGGGCCGGGCCCCGTCGGGCCTGGGCAAGGTTGCAGTGCACTAGTATGGAGGCCTATCCTTAATCCAGTTTATCAGAATGTATTTCCGGGCTGAAAGCAGAAGTTTATCAAATAGTTTGAATTGTAAGGGTGTCAAATGAATTTCCTTTGATGGGAGTCCCAGTAAAAAAGCTCCTGGATCCTTCTTTATTTTCACCTTGAAAAAGTAGTGATAGTAGTAGGTGCCCAGATCTGTTTGACATTTCGAACATAAAGGAGATATTGAACGGTCCATTTTGTTTAGTAACACAGGTGTGATGTGTAATCTGTGAAGAATTTTATTATGTGTTTCTCTTAGTCTGTTACAAGTATAAACCTTTTTAACTGAGTCAATGGCCTCTTGCCAGTCATCTTCAATATATTCACTGTTAAAATCTTGTTCCCATTTGCGGAGGGATGGTAACTCCTGGGAGTCCAGTGAGTACAGCAGTGAGTAAAACGCTGAGATGAAATGTGATACCTTACTACAGTTGGATAAGAAATTCTCTGTTTTACTGTAAAGGGAGCCCATTGGCGTTGGCAGCTGTAGTGAGTTAATAAAATGTTATATTTGCAAGAAACCAAAAAAAAATTCTCTTGGGAGGTTAAATTGTGTTTGCAGTTGCTGAAACGACATCAACACACCATCCCTAAACAGATTCCCCAATACACGAAGCCCTAGTGAGTGCCAGGTCTTAAATATGGCCGAACTGCGCCCAGGTCCAAATTCATGGTTGCTAGAGATTGGTATTAGCAATGACCTTAGGTCTCCTCTCCCTGTGTAGATAGTAATCTGTCGCCACACTCTGATAGAGTTATAGATAATTGGATTGCCTCGTATCTCCATATGAATCTTATCTTTATTACCGGTTACCAGTGCCCATAGTGAATTTGGTGAGCAGCCCCACAAGTCCACACAGTTGTTATTGTGTAGATAGGCTTGTAGCCATTCCCAGATGTAACAAGCGTGACAGGCCCAGTTATAGAAGAGTATATTTGGTATGGCAAGGCCCGCTTTACTGGTTGGTAGCTGCAAGATTTTTAATCTTTGCCTGGGTTTCTTTCCATGCCAAATGAACTTAGAAAAAGCCTTCTCCAGATCTTTAACATCTTTTTTGGATACCCATATGGGAAGCATTTGTAAGGGGTATAGAAGGCGGGGTAGAATGTTCATTTTTATTAGACTCGCCCGTCCCATGAGAGTGGGAGGTCATGCCACCATTCCAGATCTCTCTTAACCGCTGTGGTGACTGGGGCCAGATTCAGACGTGCCATATTTTTTAAGTTGGGAGAGATTTTAATGCCAAGATATGTGAATCCTGACGTAGTCCATTTAAAAGGAAAATTATCTGGGATGTCTGATTGGGTCAGGGTTCCTAGTGGCATTGCCTCAGATTTACTTTGGTTAATTTTGTAGCCTGAGATAGCGCCGAAGTCTTTAACAATTGACAGGACAGTAGGCACTGACCTCTTCGGGGAGGACAGAAACAGTATAATGTCATCTGCATATAGAGCTATTTTGTGGGGGGTGCCCCCTGTCGTGAGTGAGACCCCCTCAATTTCATGATGACACCGGATAGCCTCTGCTAGCGGTTCGAGTGCGACGGCAAACAGTAATGGGCTTAGGGGGTCCCCTTGCCTTGTGCCTCTTGCCAAGGGGAAAGGCTCAGAGCAGGTACCATTGGTAAGGACACAGGCCACGGGAGATTGGTAGATGGTTTGAATCCACTTAAGGAAATCCCCTCCAAGTCCATATCTCTCCATGACGTCGAACAGGTACCGCCATTTTACTGTATCAAAAGTTTTCTGGGCGTCGAGTGACACTGCTAGCGCTTTGTGTTTCAGCTGATTAGAGTACTGTATAACATTCAGTAACCGCCTCACGTTTGCAATGGAGTGTCGGCCTTGTACAAAACCTGTCTGGTCTTGGTTTATTATCAGAGGCAGCAGTCCCTCTATCCTCCTTGCTAATAATTTGGAGAGTATTTTACTATCCACCGGTATCAAGCTGATGGGCCTATAAGAGCCACACACGTCGGCTGGTTTATCTTTTTTAAGGATGAGAGATATATTAGCCAAGTTCAGAGTTTGGGGAAGACTGCCTCTTTGTAATGAGTCTGCATACATCTCTCTCAGAGGTCCGACTATAACCTTACTAATTTTTTTATATAATTCTGGGCCATAACCGTCCGGGCCTGGGGCCTTACCCCCTTTAAGGGTTTTTATCGTTTTGAGTATTTCTTCCTCTGTTATATCTTTACAGAGAGACTCTCTGTGTTCTTCAGATAGTGATGGAAATGTTATTTTATCAAGAACGTTTTTCCTCTGCAAGTCAGAGGTTCCTCACTCCGAAGAGTATAACTTTTGATAAAAGGATTTCATAATTCTATTTATATCCTTAGAGGTGTGATGGCTAACTTCGTTGTCATCTTTGAGGGAGGTTATTGTGTTAGAATTCTGTTTACCTTTAGCCAGTCGGGACAAAAGTCGACCTGGTTTGTTTCCCGATTCATAGAACTGGTGCTTTGCAGCGTAGATGGTGGACTTAGCTTGTTTTGTCAGAAGTTGGTCTAGAGGTGAACGGGCGGCATCTAGTTGTTTTGACAAATTATTAGCCCAGGAACGTTTACATTCAGATTCCAATTTTAAGATTTTAAGATTTTAAAATCCATCCATCCATCCATCCATCCATCCATCCATCCATCCATCCATCCATCCATCCATCCATCCATCCATCCATCCATCCATCCATCCATCCATCCATCCATCCATCCATCCATCCATCCATCCATCCATCCATCCATCCATCCATCCATCCATCCATCCATCCATCCATCCATCCATCCATCCATCCATCTATATATCTATCTATCTATCTATCTATCTATCTATCTATCTATCTATCTATCTATCTATCTATCTATCTATCTATCTATCTATCTATCTATCTATCTATCTATCTATCTATCTATCTATCTATCTATCTATCTATCTATCTATCTATCTATCTATCTATCTATCTATCTATCTATCTATCTATCTATCTATCTATCTATCTATCTATCTATCTATCTATCTATCTATCTATCTATCTATCTATCTATCTATCTATCTATCTATCTATCTATCTATCTATCTATCTATCTATCTATCTATCTATCTATCTATCTATCTATCTATCTATCTATCTATCTATCTATCTATCTATCTATCTATCTATCTATCTATCTATCTATCTATCTATCTATCTATCTATCTATCTATCTATCTATCTATCTATCTATCTATCTATCTATCTATCTATCTATCTATCTATCTATCTATCTATCTATCTATCTATCTATCTATCTATCTATCTATCTATCTATCTATCTATCTATCTATCTATCTATCTATCTATCTATCTATGTTTGTGTGCTATAGCTGCTCTTAATGAAAGCAAAACAAAGCAATCCCAAAATCTCTCTCTCTCCCCCTCTTTCTCTCTCTCTCACTCTCGTTATTGTGGATTTCTCTGTACGGCAGGTTATTGTTATGATTTCATCATTCCACCAGAGGATGACAGCTCATCGTTGGTTCATTCGTTTCATACATCTGGCCCCAGAGCATGCGGTCCTCCCATTGTTTCTGGCCTCACATGCACCCTGTCTCTTTCCTGTGGCCACATTCTCATTTTTCATTGGCCTTCCATGGACAGGTCTCTTTGATAAATGCTCTGTCTAGCACAGGGGTGGGCAATTATTTTCCCCAGGGGGCCGAATGAGCAACTGAAAATATGTTGGGGGGCCGGGCCAAAATTCCAAACTCAATTATGCATAATATACATTTTATTTCTATATAAAAAGCAGTAAATGGCATTGTTTTGACCCCTGGTAAGAGTCTATGTTATTATTTGGCAATTAAAAAGTGAGGTTAGCTTTCAAAAATAGAATTTATTCAAATAGAATTTATTTCCAAAATGATAAACAAAATGTGAAACATTAATAACAAAGGGCATTTTGAGTTTCATATACTATTGAAACAAGGATTTTCTTAGCTTTCTAAAGATATCACATCATCTTATAGCAAAAATAAACAAGACATGGCACTGAACTGTGTAAAGAAAAGTGTACCAGTTTTGTAGCCTTTTTTACTTTACATGCTTATATTAAACATTTAATGTTTTCAGAACTGTGCAAAAAAAAGAAAAAAAATATCAAATGTCCCATTTCACTTGTTATATTTCCACATTTTAGTGTTCTTCAGTTCTTTTTTTTTCATTCAGTGTGAGAAATCTAGTCTCTGTTGAGCTTTAACAAGTCCATCAAAGTCAGGTTGCATGTCTGAGGTGGAGATGCGAAGCACAGCTGCCAGATGTTCATCAGTGAGAGAGGATCTGTACCTGGACTTGGTAAACATCATGACTGAGAATGTCTGTTCACATATGTAGGTGGATCCAAAGAGAACCAACATCTTCTGAGCATGTCTCCTAAGCATATATTGTGCGTGTGAACGTTGACATGAAAATAAAAAAGTAAAAAAAAAATAAAAAAAAAATAAAATAAAATATTTTTTTTTTATTTTTTTTTATTTTTTTTTATTATCATGTAATCTTTCGCGGGCCGGTCAGAATCATCCGGCCCGCGGGCCGTACAATGCCCAGGTCTGGTCTAGCAGCTCCTGTATTAAAACTCTCTCTCTCTCTCTCTCTCTCTCTCTCTCTCTCTCTCTCTCTCTCTCTCTATCTCTCTCTCTCTCTCTCTCTCTCTCTCTCTCTCTCTCTCTCTCTCTCTCTCTCTCTCTCTCTCTCTCTCTCTCTCTCTCTCTCTCTCTCTCTCTCTCTCTCTCTCTCTCTCTCTCTCTCTGTGTGTGTGTGTGTGTGTGTGTGTGTAGACTGTGACAGAGTGAGAGACCCTGTGCACGTACAGTACTCGCCACCTGGCTGTTCTGAAACTGTACAGTCGGCCGAACACTCGCCACCTGGCTGTTCTGAAACTGTACAGTCGGCCGAACCACTAAGTACATCGCGGTGACGAGGATTTAACCCACGCTGCACTTAACTCTCAGTTGAATGGAGACTCCACTGCTTTGTAAAAATAGTTTAAATGCATCTGAGCGTGAAAGCTGCGTCTGGATCACAGTGAGGCTGGATGGAGCGACAGCTGAGTGGGACCAGATGGGTGTATATGACCTACCTGTGGTAATAAATAATACTAACTTTTGAAGAAGTCTTTAATCATCATGCAGTGACACACAGACATGCGATGGGCGGCACACACACACATGCAATTTTTCTTTTGGGTCGCCGATGAAATCGAGTCTATGCGCTTGACCCATCCCGTCGTCCTTCCCCCACAAGGGCAGCCGGGAGCAGATAGGGGCTGTGGCGTGGGTCCGCTCTCCGGGGACCATTCCAAGTGCTCCTGTCTGTCTTCGTCAGGGAACGCAACAGCGTTAGCGATCTGTTGTGCATGTTTTTCCATTGGGTTTATCTTATCAGGGCGGGGGGACGGGTCCTACTAATCACCCCAAAGTACCAGAAAATACCAGAAACTACCCCAAAATACCCCAAAGTATACCCCAAAATACCAGAAACTACCCCAAAATACCGGAAAATACCGGAAAATACCCCAAAGTATACCCCAAAATACCAGAAACTACCCCAAAATACCCCAAAATATCAGAAAATACCATAAACTACCCCAAAATACCCCAAAGTATACCCCAAAATACCAGAAACTACCCCAAAATACCAGAAAATACCCCAAAATACCAGAAACTACCCCAAAATACCCCAAAGTATACCCCAAAATACCAGAAACTACCCCAAAATACCCCAAAGTACCCCAAAGTATACCCCAAAATACCAGAAACTACCCCAAAATACCCCAAAATACCAGAAAATACCAGAAAATACCCCAAAATACCCCCAAGGTATACCCCAAAATACCAGAAACTACCCCAACATACCCCAAAATACCAGAAAATACCAGAAAATACCAGAAACTACTCCAAACTACCCCAAAGTATACCCCAAAATACCAGAAACTACCCCAAAATACCAGAAAATACCAGAAACTACCCCCAAATACCCCAAAGTATACCCCAAAATACCAGAAGTTTACCCCAAAATACCAGAAAATACCAGAAAATACCCCAAAATACCCCAAAGTATACCCCAAAATACCAGAAAATACCAGAAACGACCCCAAAATACCCCAAAGTATACCCCAAAATACCAAGACACTGAACCCCAAATGACTCCAATAAGCAGGCTAGCACCTTGCATGGCATCTGGCTGCCATTGCTCTGTGAGTGCATGTGTGAATTGGTGAAGGAGAGGCAATTATAAAGCTATTTGTGCAGGTAGGAAAGTGCTATATATGTGGAGTCCATTTCCCATTCCCAAAGTACCACATATTTTCAAAACAAATGTTTATTTTAATATATTATAATCTCCAAATGTAATAACATCTGTATTGAACACTGAACAAACAGTTTACATTTTTTTTATCAATTTTATTTTAAATGTTCAACAATAACAAAACAACATCAACAACAATAATAACAGAACAGTATAACATTTTTGAACAAATTCCAGTAAGGACGGAAGAAAAGAGACAACTATAGGCTATACATGACAACATAACAGGACATTCTAACTGTGTCATTACATTACATTCAGGTCCACAAGATGGCTACTTAAAAAACTAGAATACACACTGAACTAGGAAGAACAGCTTTTTCAAGCTTAACACCTTGGTCATGGAATGGGCTACAAGACCATATCCACTTAGATACCCTGGTCTCTCTCAACAAATTTAAATCTGTATTACATAACTTCCTACAAAAAGAATTTCGCTGCTTTCTGTAGTCGGGTCCCAACTGCAAAACTGCTAAATTACTGTATTACCCTGTATTTTACTGTCATACACCTTTACTATTATGTAGACTATTCTGTTTTGTGTTTTTGTGTTTACATGTATTGTATATTGTATACATCACACAAGAACATAATAAAAGTGCATATATACAATATACAATACATGTAAACACAAAAACATTGCTGTCTGATATATTGCAAATGTTATTGCTGTCATCTTGGCCAGGTCTCCCTTGCAAAAGAGATCTTGTATCTCAATGGGACTTCCTGGTTAAATACAAAATAAATACAAAATTCTGTGTCATCTAAAAAAAAACACATATATAAAAAAATATAAAAAACGAAATCAAATCTCTTATGAGCATGCATGAAGTGAACATACTTATGTCTTCACTTTTCTTCTTTTTGAAGTTGTTCGCTCATTTTTTGCCGTTCTTTTTTGGCCAGGCTTTTTGGCTAGCTGGGGTACCACTGGAATGCTCAACTGACCATCATTTGATTCTATTGTTTTAGCCTTAGGTACCATCTTAACTTTCAAGAACTTTAAATATAGCTCATTCTGCTCATCTTTAGTTATAGTGTCCCATATGACATTGGGGACCTCATATCTTTTAAATTCTGGCTTTAAAGTATAATTACCTTGGCCATGAAGGCATCTGCGCACATCTATATTTTGAAGTTGAGAAATTTGTTGGAGTTTTAATATCAGATCTGGTAACTTTTGTGGTTTCCAATTAGTAGCCAGCTTAATTACATGATTCATTGCTTCACAATTATTATTTGTCCAATTATCAGGAATCCATTTCTTTCTGTTCTTTGTCTCCATTATTTTCTTTTTCAATGTAGGTATTAACTTAGAGAAATATGTAGTGAACTCTGGGCAATTTGATTCTATATATGTTTCAAGTTCAAGTACCTTTTCACAAAAGTCATACTCGTTTTTACAGTAGGTAAGATAATTAGCATTATGGAACAGCTTATTCTCAAGTACTGCTCTCTTTTTTGCGTCCATTCCCACTTTATGTGTTAGATAATGTTTCACATTATCCCGAATATGTTTTGAACACAAAATATGACTCGCTTCAGGAAACAAAGACTCTATGGTCTTTAAAATTGCCCGTTCCTGATCGGATCCAATAACTATGTCCTCACTGATATTTATTTCTGTTGCTAAATATGCCACCGACAACTTTGATTTCAAATGGGCAAAGAAATCATGGTAAGTCTCAAAGCTGCCGTCCCAGTGCAAATACAGTGGCCCAATGAATAATGGTGGCTCTCCAGTCTCTTTCTTAAAAAGTTTTGGGTTTTTGAACACAGTCACTGTTAAGAAGCAAGCCCCCAAATTAAATGTGCGATCCACTCCTAAAACAGATGTAGCATCCTGCCCACAACAAAATCTTCTAACATCTTCTAATTGTTCATCAAAGTAAAGGATGACACAAGGTGGTTTTCCCTTCCTAGAAATTATTTGCTGAACATAATGATTTTCCTGCAACATATTCAGAACTGTCTGAAGCTCATCAGCAGTATTGGTTCGATTACCAGAAGGCCTCTGGTCTTTTGATACTTGATGTTTTATATTCCTGACTTGTTTTAAATCTCGAGGTGCATTTTCCTCATCTTCCATAACTAACTGTGCGTATACATCACGAGGTGTCTGGGTTTGTACCGCCTGAGCCACTCTTTCAGTCACATCTGTTTGTGTTCTGATAAACTGAGATGGATTTTTCTTAGCATTTGCATGATAACTGAGTGTTATGGGGAATGTGCCTATAGATATTCCCACACTGCAATGTCGGCCCTGTTCACTGGAAAATATCCTGGAGGCCTCTCAATCCATGTTATCCTCCTCACGAAATTAGTATCCCTCTTAAGTTTAGTGTAATAACTTGGGGTAGTTTCTGGTATTTTGGGGTAGTTTCTGGTATTTTCTGGTATTTTGGGGTAGTTTCTGGTATTTTGGGGTATACTTTGGGGTAGTTTGGGGTAGTTTCTGGTATGTTGGGGTATTTTGGGGTATTTTCTGGTATTTTGGGGTAGTTTCTGGTATTTTGGGGTATACTTTGGGGTATTTTGGGGTAGTTTCTGGTATTTTCTGGTATTTTCTGGTATTTTGGGGTATTTTGGGGTAGTTTCTGGTATTTTGGGGTATACTTTGGGGTATTTTGGGGTAGTTTCTGGTATTTTCTGGTATTCTCTGGTATTTTGGGGTAGTTTCTGGTATTTTGGGGTGTATTTTGGGGTAGTTTCTGGTATGTTCTGGTATTTTGGGGTATTTTGGGGTAGTTTCTGGTATTTTCTGGTATTTTGGGGTAAACTTTGGGGTATTTTCTGGTATTTTGGGGTAGTTTCTGATATTTTGGGGTATACTTTGGGGTATTTTGGGGTATTTTGGGGGTATTTTGGGGTCGTTTCTGGTATTTTGGGGTATACTTTGGTGTATTTTGGGGTATTTTGGGGTCGTTTCTGGTATTTTGGGGTATACTTTGGGGTATTTTCTGGTATTTTGGGGTATACTTTGGGGTATTTTGGGGGTATTTTCTGGTATTTTGGGGTATTTTGGGGTAGTTTCTGGTATTTTGGGGTATACTTTGGGGTAGTTTCTGGTATTTTCTGGTATTTTGGGGTATTTTGGGGTAGTTTCTGGTATTTTGGGGTATACTTTGGGGTATTTTGGGGTAGTTTCTGGTATTTTCTGAGTGGTAGATAGTTGTAGATAGTTGGCCCGGTCCCCCCGCTGTGCGTAGCCAAACCTGGAACCGTGCGAGGAGCGCGTTCCGTGTCGGAACACCTGACCCTGACACCACCCACGAGGCAATCGCACCCAAGGGGGAACCCCGACAGAAAGGGCCGGTCTGATACGGGGGGCTTCCGATGAAAAAAGCCCCCCCACTGGTATGACAGATGAGTTCCTTCCGCTCCTGGGATATTGTGGTTCAGGCGTTTCGTCCTCCTCCTCACACTAGTGAGTTAGATGCGGGCCTTCACCTGTCATGTCCAGTCCGTGCTTGGGGATTTACCTCAGCCGTACTCAGGATTTCAGGGTTACCGACCAGCTTTTTGTCTGTTACGGTGGGGCTTGTGCTGGTAAGGCACTGTCGGGGCAGCGCCTGTCCCATTGGTTGTGCGAGGGTTTTACCCTCTGCTACACGTTGGCTGGGCAGGATCCCCCTCGGGGCATCAGGGCGCACTCCAGTCGTGGGGTGGCTGCCTCTGCCGCTCTCCTGGGTGGGGCCTCGGTGGAGGACATCTGTGCTGCAGCTTCATGGTCCTCCCCGGGCCCCTTTGTAAGGTTTTACCTCATGGACATGACCGGGGGTTTTGTCTCCCAGGCGGTTCTGGGGTCTGTGGCCTTTCCTGCTTCCCGTCCTTTGGTCGGGTAGCAGGAGTGTATGGGTATGGGCCACAGTGTGTTGAGTCACACGTGGTTCCGCCTGTACGGTGTGTTCAAGGGGTTCTAGTTTCCCTCTTGTTCGCATTTCAGGTGGAGTTGACTGCGCCTCCCCTTCGTTAGGGAGGATGGGGTGACAGGGCTCCCCGCACCCCTTGATGTGGGCTTACGGGTCCCCAGGGGGTACATTTGTCGGGCTTCGCGTCCTCTCTTCCCCATATCTCATAAGGCTCAGAGCGGAACACGATAGCAAATACGGCATATAACGGTAGGTTATGTAGATAACCTAGTTATATTAGTATTGGCTGAGCGTTCCGCTCTGCGCGGCCCTGAGTTCCCTCTTGAGGAATCTTTTCCTGGGACGGGTTTTTTGGCGAGGAAGGATGTGTGGTGACCAGAGTCACTGCTATATGGGCGGTGCCACCATGGGGGCGGAGCCCCATACAGGTGTGGTGCATGTATTTTTTGTTCGTGGGAGATACATTAGGTATCATAGGAGATAGTATATCTCATAAGGCTCAGAGCGGAACGCTCAGCCAATACTAATATAACTAGGTTATCTACATAACCTACCGTTTTTTCACTGAAGACGCTGTTCTGTTCTCAACCATCATTTTCTTTGGACAATAAACCTTATAAACCACATCAGCTGCAGCCTGGACATTAAACTTTGTCAACATCCACAACTTATTTTGTTACCCGATGTTACGTGCCCCCGTGGGGAGACGCAACACTAGGCCACAGACAGGATAGGTGAGGATGCAGTGACACAAAACACCATAGACGGGTTGTAAAATAACAATATTTATTTTACAAAAGTGAGATCAGCAACACAGAGAGCAAAGAGGACCTACCAGTGAGCACCAAATAATATCAAAATTTAAACAAAAGCCCCCCCCCCTTACAGGCGCGGACGCCCCAAAGTACAGGAGGTGGTGCTCACTCTAAGCTGGTGTCTTTAACAGTGGTTCTCCTACGTGATGCAGATGTAGACCCCAGGGTATCTTCACTGCCCTCAATGTCCCTGTGTGCGAAACAAAAGGTTAATATATAAGAAAAACAATCACCATAAGCTGGGTGACGAGGAATACATAAATACAGAAACAGGTTATGGGTAAAACAGAAATGTACAACAGGCAGGATCACAAAACGGTACAATACTATAGGGAATTGCTAGAAAACCAGAGCCTTGACCAGCTCTCACACAAACAACAGCTCCACAGAGCTTTCTACTAGCTCATGCACCAAAACATGAGCTCAACAGAGCTTTAACTAGCTCATGCACCAATCATGGGCTCAACAGAGCTTTAACTAGCTCATACACAAAAAACAATGAGAGCTCTACCACAACACCACCAGATATAATTACCCACATACACCGACAGAGCTCTAGCTAACAATGCATACACAGGGATTATATGAAGGGATGTGGAGGCCAATTAGGCTGATGAGCCTCAGCTGTGGTTGCTGCTGCTTCTTCTGTTGGCTGGAGTGGAATGGTGATTGACCCTGAGAGGTAGATAGATCATATAGGAGGGAGACAAGAAAACACTACAACCTGCCTAATAATAATAACCCACACAATATAATATTACATGCATACATAATACATAATGAAATAAGGAATGAAATAAGGACAGAGTCCGTAACACTTCCCCCCCCCAAGGTGTCAGCCCATGGCCGACGAACACACACTCCATCAGTCACCATAGAACAAATAAAACAAACACCCAACCATCCCGAATAGCAAAACACCTGTTCCAACAGGCTACCCCCGAGAAAGGGCATCGGCAAACACATTCTCTGTGCCCTTCTTGTGCCGGACCACCACGTTATACCCCTGCATAAGCAGAGACCACCGCATCAACCGCTGGTTGTGGTTATACATGCGGTGCAAAAAAACAAGCGGGTTGTGGTCTGTGTGGACCACCACAGGCTCCACACTCGATCCCACATAGACCTAAAAAAATTGGAGCGCCAGCAGCAATGCCAACGTCTCCTGCTCTATTGTTGAGTAGCGTGTCTGGCTGCCACTAAACTTCTTTGAGAAGTAGCCCACAGGATGGACCAAACCCTCGGAATCCACCTGCGTCAGAACCGCACCAGCACCCACACAACTCGCATCAACCTCAATAGAAAAAGGCTTACTGAAATCAGGAGCATTTAGAACCGGAGCACTACATAAAAGGGCCTTACAGCTCTCAAAAGCCGCTTGACACCTGGGCGTCCACTGGTATGGTACCAAGGGACTGATTAGGTCAGTCAGAGGGGCTGCAACCAAGGAAGAATTCTTACAGAACCCCCTGTAGTAACCTGTCATCCCAAGAAAACGACGTAGCTCTCGTCGTGTGGTCGGTACTGGAAACATGGTTATGGCCTCTATTTTGGCTCCTAGAGGACGCACCTTACCACCGCCCACCTGTTTCCCCAGGTAGGTCACTGTCGCTTTACCGAACTCGCATTTTGCCAAGTTCAGTGTCAGAGAAGCGTCTGCCAACCGCTGGAATACGGTTCTCAATGAGCTCACATGAGCAGACCAACTCACTGAATGCACCACCACATCGTCCAGATATGCTGTGCAGTTGGGCACATCCCCCAACACCATGTTGACCAGTCTCTGAAACGTAGCCGGTGCGTTACGCATCCCGAACGCCATCACAGAATACTGCAGGAAAGCATCGGGCGTAGCAAACGCAGATATTTCAGAGGCCCTTGGCGAGAGTGGCACCTGCCAGTACCCTTTTAAAAGATCCAATTTCGTCACATACCGGGCTGACCCAATGGTATCTACACAATCGTCGATGCGCGGCATAGGAAAAGAATCAGGAATGGTTACTGCATTTACCTTTCGATAATCAGTGCAAAACCGATGAGTGGTGTCTGGTTTCGGAACCAGCAGGCATGGTGAGCTCCACGGGCTCAAACTGTGATGAGCCAAATCATGCTCCAGTAAATATGCCACCTCCTGTTTCATTATTTCCCTTTTTACCGCATTTACCCTATAAGGATGCTGTTTGACTGGCCTTGCATTACCGACATCAATGTCGTGTTCCAGAACGGTAGTGCGGGTTGGGACATCCCCAAACAAAATGGGATAACTGTTAATGAGCGCCACCATGTCAGCTTCCTGCTCCTTACCCAAGTGTGGCATCAGGGAGGGAAGGATCAACAACATCTCTGAGTTGCATAAACGAGGAGTCTGCTGCTGGACCTCACAACCATTCAAACCATCCTCATCACTTATTGGCAGAGTAGAAGGAACAGCAACCACAGTCACTGGTACTCCTCTCACTCCTGCTACTGCAGCTCCCACAGCGGCCCCTGGGGGCGTACTTTGTTTCTCCAGCTGCAGGTTGTCCCTGGGAAGATAGCGCTTCAACATATTAATGTGACAAACACGGGTTTTCTTTCGCCTGTCAGGCGTCCTGACTACATAGTCAGTATTGCTCAATTTCTGCTCGATAGCATAAGGGCCAAAAAAACGAGCACTCAAAGAAGAGCCAGGGATGGGGAACAGAACTAAAACCAAGTCCTCAGACTGGAAAGAACGTGGAACCGCTTTTTTGTCAAACTGCCGTTTCATTGAACCCTGAGCAGCAGAGAGACTCTCCTTAGTGATACTACACGCCTCATGCAGCCGCTCTTTAAATCTACACACATAGTTCAAAACCCCTCTCTTTGGAGGTACGGTGGGCAGAGCCTCCCCCATTAACTGATCCTTTAATACTCTCAAAGGACCCCTCACTGAATGCCCAAACACCAGCTCTGCTGGGCTAAAACCCAGTGACTCCTGAACTGTTTCTCGCACAGCAAACAGAGCTAGGGGAACACCTTCATCCCAGTCTCTGCCGCTCTCCATACAATACTTGCGTAACACCGACTTGAAGGTCTGATGCCACCTCTCCAGGGCACCTTGCGACTCAGGGTGATACGCACTTGAGATCCTGTGAGAAATAGACAATGATGATAACACCTGCTCAAATATTCCTGAAAGGAAGTTAGTACCTTGGTCCGTTTGCAAGACTTTTGGCAGCCCGAACGTAGAAAAAAACTTGATCAGAGCTTTCACTACAGACTGAGATGTTATCTTTCTAAGAGGAATAGCCTCAGGGTACCGAGTCGCTACACACATAATTGTTAAAAGGAACTCGTTACCAGACTTCGTTCTCGGCAGGGGACCAACACAATCCACTAGCACATGCTCAAACGGCTCCCCCATCGCTGGGACTGGGTGAAGCGGGGCAGGTTTAATAACCTGATTAGGCTTCCCTGTAACCTGACACACATGACAAGAATTACAGAACCTGGTCACATCCCCCTTTAACCCGGGCCAAAAAAAGTGTTTCAAAACCCTGTCATTGGACTTGGTGATGCCTAGATGTTCCGACCAAGGATGATCGTGAGCTAAAGACAAAACAGACTGTCGATACGGTGTTGGCACAACAATCTGGGTAACATAACTCCACTCATTACCAAAATCCATCTGTGACCTCCACCTCCGCATTAGCACATCATTCTCAACAAAATAGGCTACCTCCTTGTTCTCAGCTGTCTCTGGGGCAAGAGCAGCAGCAAAACATTTTGCTAAACTAGCATCCTCCTTCTGAGCAACGATCAGATTACCTCTAGTCATGGGTAAATGCGTTGTCTCAGAGGTGAGCGTATCCTGCTGAAGCGCATTACTGTCACTCGTCTCTATAGCAGGTGGAACAAACACAAGTGGGGAAATAGGCGCGCCAGACAACTGTGTAGCTAGCACAGACTCCGACAGATCAACTACCTCACCCAACTTACGTGCTTGAGCACGGGTGACTGCACAAACTGTAAACACCTGGGGAAACTGTTGCGCCAACACATCTGGACGCAAAACCTCAGGGCGCTCTAAAACCTCCAAAACGGGCATAACTCGGCCACCCGCGATGTCGTTACCCAACAGGAAAGTGACACCCCGTACCGGTAACGACGGGCGAATGCCCACTTTGAATACCCCCTGTGCTAAACCACAGTTTAAGTGTATCAGATGGAGGGGCACCGACACAAAACCCATCTCGATCCCCTGCACCAACACACTTGAGCCATTTGATGACTCATGAGTAAACTGTAGTACGTCTGACAAGATAAAAGACTGCGCTGCCCCAGTATCTCTCAGTATGCGCACCGGACGCTGGTCCAACTCACTACCATTGAGAGAAACCATGCCGTCCAACATAAACGGTTCGTAACTGGGCTCCAGGTCACCACACATTTTTGTGGGGACTACTGACTGTGGAACTATCACCGTCTGCACCAAACCAACCTCCTTTGGCCGACCACTTGGCGTAGACTGTGTGCGTTTATACGCTTGACAGTTCTCTCTAATATGACCCACCCGGTGACAATGATAGCATTCCCGCTCCTCCCTGTAGCGGGGAGATAACAAACGTGGTGGGCTAGTGTGCACTTTAGCTGGAGCCCGAGCAGAGGGATAAAAACCTCTATCCTCCTGTCTTAGTGTACCAAATGAGTAAGCACAAACTCATCAGCGAGCACCGCCGCCTGTGCCAACGTCTCAACTTTATGCTCATTGAGATAAGTCACTAAACTGTCATTTAGGCTATTTTTAAACTCCTCCAGTAACATTAATTCAGATAGAGAATCAAAATCAGCTACATCACAAGCCCTGCACCACCGATGAAATAGGGATTCTTTCTCCCGAGCAAACTCCACAAAAGTCCGGCCAGGTAACTTTCTGTGAGTTCTAAACTTTTGCCTGTACGCCTCTGGCACTAACTCATAGGCTCTAAGCACAGCCGTCTTGATTAAGTCATACGACAAACTGTCAGTCAGAGGGAGGGCAGACAGAATTTCCTGGGCTTTTCCCGTTAACTTACATTGCAGTAAGAGAGCCCAGACCTCTTTAGGCCACTTTAAAGACGTAGCCACCCGCTCAAAAGCATTAAAATATGCGTCTACCTCCGCCTCACGAAATTGAGGTACTAAAGAAATTAGTCTACTCACGTCGTAAGCCCCCACCGCCGTGGAAGAGGGTTGAGTAGCTCCAGCTGCAAGCTCCAGCTGCTTCATTTTAATCTCAGCATCCATCCGGTGGTTCTCACTCTCCAGCCGGCGGGCTAGAGCCTCAGCCTCAGCCTCCAACTCCATTTTCCTAATAGCTAACCTGTGTTCCCTTTCCTCCTTCCTCTCCTCAAACTGTAACCGTGCCAAACTCAACTGAAGACTGGCCTCTTCAGTACTCCCAATAGGGCAAGGTGAAGCATGTCTGTGCACTGGAGACGTGACACCCGAAAGGGGAGGCTTATCCTCTACCCCGTCTTTAACCGGGTCTACCACCGGAGGTTCCTCGCCCTCCTCCTGCTCCGTGTCCGAGGCCGACTGAGGGGAAGAAATAAAAGACGCCCCTTCACCCATACCGAGCACCTTGTTCCACACCAATATGCGCACCACCTCTTCTCTCAGGTCAGCCTTTGCCAAACTTTTAGAAAGGGCGACCTCAAAATGCGAGGCGATGGCAAACAAGTCTTCCCTCCTACACTGATCTAAACGATCAACCGAGGGATAACCCAGGAACTCCTCCACCCCAAAAGACGTCATCCCTACCCAGACCAGTGCACACACACACCAAAAACACACCTAACAAAATACCACCCAAAACCAAAACCAAGCAACGTGCCCACCGCACACCAACACCAAATGTCTGTCGCCCAACTACCGAGCCCCCATTTATGTTACGTGCCCCCGTGGGGAGACGCAACACTAGGCCACAGACAGGATAGGTGAGGATGCAGTGACACAAAACACCATAGACGGGTTGTAAAATAACAATATTTATTTTACAAAAGTGAGATCAGCAACACAGAGAGCAAAGAGGACCTACCAGTGAGCACCAAATAATATCAAAATTTAAACAAAAGCCCCCCCCCCTTACAGGCGCGGACGCCCCAAAGTACAGGAGGTGGTGCTCACTCTAAGCTGGTGTCTTTAACAGTGGTTCTCCTACGTGATGCAGATGTAGACCCCAGGGTATCTTCACTGCCCTCAATGTCCCTGTGTGCGAAACAAAAGGTTAATATATAAGAAAAACAATCACCATAAGCTGGGTGACGAGGAATACATAAATATAGAAACAGGTTATGGGTAAAACAGAAATGTACAACAGGCAGGATCACAAAACGGTACAATACTATAGGGAATTGCTAGAAAACCAGAGCCTTGACCAGCTCTCACACAAACAACAGCTCCACAGAGATTTCTACTAGCTCATGCACCAAAACATGAGCTCAACAGAGCTTTAACTAGCTCATGCACCAATCATGGGCTCAACAGAGCTTTAACTAGCTCATACACAAAAAACAATGAGAGCTCTACCACAACACCACCAGATATAATTACCCACATACACCGACAGAGCTCTAGCTAACAATGCATACACAGGGATTATATGAAGGGATGTGGAGGCCAATTAGGCTGATGAGCCTCAGCTGTGGTTGCTGCTGCTTCTTCTGTTGGCTGGAGTGGAATGGTGATTGACCCTGAGAGGTAGATAGATCATATAGGAGGGAGACAAGAAAACACTACAACCTGCCTAATAATAATAACCCACACAATATAATATTACATGCATACATAATACATAATGAAATAAGGAATGAAATAAGGACAGAGTCCGTAACACCCGAGTATAAAAACATCTAAGTAGGTGCATTGTGGCGCATTGTTCATTTATTAGTTAATGACAAGCGGCCACTATAGCTTCTCCACTAACGTTATTTATTTAAATTGTTCCTGTTAATAATAATGAACATAAGTAGCATGGTAATAATACGTAGGTTATTGATCAATGAATGTATTGATAAATTAATGGTGTACAAATGATACACCAGTAGAACTTCTGTACTACTTCTACTGTAGAAGTCATGTTATTTCCTCATTGTCCTTGCTGTGTCGCCGCTGCCGTCGCCTCAAAAAATAGGATCGAGGAGATTTTTAGCCAGGCGACAGAAATAGCTGCGCGACCGTCGCTTCAAAATCTCCTGCTGTGTGGGTTCTCTCATTCATAACAATGGAGGCGATACAATTCTGTCAGTCGGCTCTCAAAAAAAGTCGACCGCCTGGCTAAAATCGCCCGCCGTGTGCGGAGCCCTTAAGAGTCAGCGAGATTGTTCGTCAAACAGTGTTGAACTTGAGTGCTACAGACTTGAGTGCATGGTAGTATAGACATAGTCGTATAGTACCTTATACTGAATACTTCATCAGATCATATATTTTGCATTTAGCATTTTTAGATTATATATTATATTTAGATTATTGGATTATTTAGATTATATATTGCATATATTTTGCATTTAACATTTTAGCATTTCGTTTTTTTCGCCAGATTATTACATTATATTTAGATTATTGGATTATTAGATTATATATTGTAACTATTTATTGTAGGGCAAATATAACTGAGAGGGCATACATACCCTCATCTCGCACCTTGTTGCCCATATGCACATGTCCAGAGTTAATTATATTGATTTGTTATATTGTTTAGACAGATTTTTTACTACCTGTACCTCCCCTTCCCCCTCACCCATGCTGCTATGATGCCTGAATTTCCCCAAGGGGATCAATAAAGAAATATCTTATCTTATCTTATCTTAGGTAGTAATATAGGCAGGTTAGAGTGGCACCATGTGTTTACAATGAAAGATGCTTTAGGCATCGGAGACTACTGTACTAACTACTACTGTACTGTTCATGTAATAACTGCTCCCCAACAATGTTCTCATGCATCAGCTTCAAGCCACCGGCTCTGAAAAACATGTGATTCTAAATAAAGAAGGTATAGATAGAATAGATTGATATGATTTTCTCTATTCTCCTATTAGAGGAAATGTGTATACAGTACAGTACATTTAACAACCAATACTCTCAATTGAGAAACAGGCGTACAGGGAGTGTGCTGGATAACAGGACATTTTTTTTTATTCTTGAGGTTTTGAATAATTTCTCAATTGAGACTTGAACAGTGTTTTTTTTTCTTTTCTGGATGTCGTACAGCTCACCCTGCCAGCCTCTCCTGACAAAGAACTATTTCCAAGGTATTTTAATTTTTTTATTTAACCGTTTATTTAACCTCTTGCATCGGGCAAGAATGGGGCTAGTTTTGCATAAAACGCGATGCATCTATCGACGATTGCATACCCAAAGTAATTAGCGATTTATTCTTGAACCAGGCAGGTCAATTAAGAACATATTCTTATTCACAATGACAGCCTGGCAAGAGGACAAACGGGTAGCAGGGAAATGGGACCAACAAAATATTAAAATAAAATAAACAAATTAACCAAAAAAAGTAATACATCACAGAGGTAAGAGGCAGATGATACATACATCACAGAGGTAAGAGACAGATGATACATACATCCCAGAGGTAAGAGACAGACGATACATACATCACAGAGGTAAGAGACAGCTGATACATACATCACAGAGGTAAGATACAGGCGATACATGTTACGGCGGAGACAGGTAGGTTCCAGTTGTGGAGTAATAAGTATAGAGGCAGAGAAGGTTGTTTACTCGTTAACGGTGGTTCTCTTTATTGTAGAACGGTACACCTCAAGTTTCAAGTTTCTTTAATAGTTGTCATACAGAAGTACAGAATACTTAGAGTACCTAGAGTAATAGCAACAGATAGTACACTGACACAGGGCGTCTAGGAGAGAAGATAATAATGATAACAATAATGACAACAACGTCCAGTGTCTGCAGTACCGCTGTGTACTCTGCAGGAGAATGTGAAGATCCGACAACTGGAAGTAGAGGAACAGGGGTTTAAGTACGACCACATTCCTGACATACCAAGCGTTCCAACGTGACAACCAATCAGGAGATCCAAACAATAAGTGACAAGTGACAGGGAGATAAGTGACAGAGAAGCCCAGTGACAGGTGTCAGAATGATGGGTGGTTCTCAGGCGTGCCAGAGAACCCAAGCGTTACAGATACATACATCACAGAGGTAAGAGACAGATGATACATACATCACAGAGGTAAGAGACAGATGATACATACATCACAGAGGTAAGAGACAGATGATACATACATCACAGAGGTAAGAGACAGATGATAATAATAATAATAATAATAATAATAATAATAATAATAATAATAATAATAATAATAATAATAATAATAATAATAATAATAATAATAATAATAATAATAATAATAATAATAATAATAATAATAATAATAATAATAATAATAATAATAATAATAATAATAATAATAATAATAATAATAATAATAATAATAATAATAATAATAATAATAATAATAATAATAATAATAATAATAATAATAATAATAATAATAATAATAATAATAATAATAATAATAATAATAATAATAATAATAATAATAATACATTTAATTTGTAACACCCTACATTCCTGAGAATCTCAGAGTGCTACAGAGTTAAAAGAATAAAATAAAAATATATATATATATAAAAAAAAGGGGGAAAAGAAGAACACATAGCAGAACAACATATGATAAGACATAAAAACGAACAAAAGGCCTTTCTAAAAAGGTAGGTCCACGTGCCAACAGTTTGTGGTGCTCTCAGGTGGTTGGGGAGAGCATTCCACAGTCTGGGTGTGGCCGAGCAGAAGGCTCGATCGCCCATGGTGTGCAGCTTAGTCCTGGGGGCTTTGAGGAGGTAGGCTGTGCGGAGGGAGCGTGAGGAGAACTGGGGGGTGAGGAGTTCCTTGAGGTAGGCAGGGGCACCACCGTGTACACACTGGTGAGTGAGGAGGGAGACCTTGTACTCGATCCTGTGTTCCACGGGGAGCCAGTGTAGTGATGTGAGGATAGGGGTGATGTGGTCATGTTTGCGCACCCTCATCAGGATCCTAGCAGCGTTATTCTGGATGGATTGCAGTTTTTGAATGCTTTTACTAGGGATCCCGATGAGGAGTGCATTACAATAGTCCAGCCTGGAGGAGACGAAGGCGTGGACGAGTTTCTCGGAATCTGCCAGTGTGAGTGAGGAGCGGAGTTTTGTGATGTTCCTGAGGTGAAAGAAAGAGGTCTTGCAGAGGTGTTTGATGTGGGTCTCGTATGTGAGGTGGGGGTCCATTTTCACACCCAAGTTAGTGACAAGGGTGGAGAGAGGAATGTCCTGGCCGGAGAAGGAGATGGTGGTATACATGATACATACATCACAGAGACACAGACCAGGCTGCAGAAACAAATTAGTGGGGGGGCATAAAATGTTCTCGGGGGGGCACAATGGTTTTTCAACACAGGTTCCCTTTTATACGTTTCAGCTGGGACAGCGGCGCTGTGGCTTGCTTGGTGCTGCCCACGGTGCTGAACTAAACAGCAGAGAGGCAATTGAAAAATCTAATTTCTCTCTATCTTAAGAACTTTCACTTATACAAAAACAGACTGAACGGATATATATAACAGACCTGCTGGGGCAGCGGACTGAGAGCAGGGGACACAAACAGGCTGGATAAGATGGTCAAGAAGGCCAGTAGCGTGGTTGGGGTGGAGCTGGACTCTAGCGAGGGTGGCGGAGAGGAGGAACCTTGCTAAGCTCCAGGCCATCAGGGAAAACACCTCCCACCCACTATCAGTGTTGGGACTAACGCGTTACAAAGTAACGCGTTACAGAAACGAAGTTACTTTTTGCCGCAACTAGTACTCTAACGCATTACTTTTGAAATTCAGTAACGCTACTTACGTTACTGAATGGTTTGTTAGTTCGTTACTGCGTTCTTTTTATGTAGATTCATAGCGAGCGTCCTTATTTCGCCTGCGTTTGTTTTGTTTACTGTAGACTGAAAGGCGCTATATAAAACGAAGTATTATTATTATTATTATTTCTTTCCGTAGCCTCATTCTGGTTTTCGCACTTCTGATTGGCCACTGACGTTCTGAAATAAATAGACGCTCTCTACAGTAAACAACAAGAGGACGCTCGCTATGAATCTACATAATAAGAACGCAGTAATAATAACGAACTAACAAACCATTTAGCAACTACTTGGAGAGATAATTAATATACAACATGGAAACGAGATAAAGAACATGTTTGAAGGGCTGCTGGAGTCAACTGGACTAACGTTACATCTCGACCACCGCAGACTGGTGACGGTGAGTGCAATGTGTTCACTGAAACTCAAGATCAACGGATTTTGACTGTACGAAATCTGCCAGGGAATCTCATAATACTAATCAAACAATATAAATATAGTCCTTTCATGCACAATTGATATCCTAACTATTCTAACGTTGCAATGCTTTGATTGATATCTTAAACAACGCTGCAAGATGGTTATGAATGAATTAATGGATGAATGAATGAATGAATGAATGAATGAGAACTTTATTTAACAGATTGCAGAATGGGTACAATACAGTACGGCTCAATACATACAATTGTTAAGGGGATGCAGACCTGAGAAAGACGTTTGTCTTGTTTCCATCAGGGTCCCCCATTTTCAATTCATATAGACATTTATGACATACACAACATACATGACATTTATGGCATAGGGGCATATAGGTATTTAGTACTGATACATTTGTGACATAAGCGGTATTCAAATATACAGTACTGTTACCCCTACTGTTACCCCTAGATCCTGACAGAGTATATACATATGATGGGGAGGGGACTGTACATTAGGAGGGGGTGGGTGGGTGGGAGAGAAATATACATACAGCGGGGAGGGAATATATAATGAAACGCTCTAGACCACATTGCTTAGCAGAGTTCGGTGATGTGAATGGAAACTGTCAAGTTGATCAACCGATTTTGAGTATATGGGGCATGGGACTTGAGCAATTTTTTTTTTTTTTTTTTTTTTAAATAACTAAATAGTTACTTTTCACAGTAACTCATTACTTTTGGGTGTAAGTAACTAGTACAGTAACGAAGTTACTTTGAAATGAAGTAACTAGTAAAGTAACTGAGTTACTATTTTTCAGTAACTAGCACAACACTGCCCACTATACACAGACTTGGCTGACAGGAGGAGCATGTTATAGGCTCACACTACCTAAATGCAGCACTGAACGGCACAGGAAGTCCTTCATTCCAACAGCCATCAGACTATACAATGCATCACTGTGCCTCACTGCATCACTGAGCACAGAGTGACAATTACCATCTTCTTGGACTCTTACTTTTTAAACAGCACTGTGCATTATTACACCTACTGTAAACTTCAGTATATTTTTACTGTATTTATTTACTGTATCTTTTATTCTATTTTTATTCTATTTCATTGAATTCTATTCTTAGGCCATTTGTTTTGTTATTCTTATTTGTGACTTGTTCTGTCTAAATGTTTAATGTTGAGTGATTTGCAGTGTCAAATTTCCCTCAGGATAATACATTTCTATTATATTCTATTCTATATCTTTGAAAAGTCTCCATTTATTCAACACTTCTGAATTCACTGACAAACTGAACTGAACTGACAAAAATAAGGTGCATAAAAAAGCAAACAAAATCCCTCCACAGGCTACTCACCATCATTAGTAGAGCGGCAAGCGGCGTGAGTGAAATCTTCTTAAAACACTGCCCCTCCACTCATTCCTAAACTTTTTTGTTAAGTCCTTCTCAAATGCCAACTGAATTAAATTTGCCTTAGTTGCGTCGATGAAGCATACTAAGGCGATGTTCTGTAAAGACGTTCTTGAGGGTAGAAAATGAATTCTCACAGAGTGCCGTGCTAGCTTCAGTAGTGTTGTTGTTGACATCAGTGCCCACTAGGGCTGTCCCCGACTAAGGATTTTGATAGTCGACTTTGATTAAAAAAATAAAAAATAAAATAAAAAATTACCAGGGTGGGCACAGCTGACTCAGTGGGCGGGCCCGGCCCCGGCCCCCTAATGCCCGCCCATGGCGCCGGGACTGCAGAGACAGATGATACATACATCACAGAGGTAAGAGACAGACGATATACATCACAGATGTAAGAGACAGACGATATACATCACAGATGTAAGAGACAGACGATATACATCACAGATGTAAGAGACAGGTGATACATACATCACAGAGGTAAGAGACAGGTGATACATACATCACAGAGATAAGGGAAATTATTTAAACACACACCAAACAAACAACCAAATAAAATGACAAGTTGTAGCAGAGTAGCCTATTGGCACTGCCCCTTTAAGGCAGGCAGTCTAATTGCCATATAGGACTGAGCTGAGTTGATTGCAGCATGGGCAGCAGAGCAAGTGGAGCAAGAAACCAGAGTGGAGTGAGAACAAGCAAAGACAGAGCCCAAGCTTGATGAAGAAAACAAAGAAAGCAACATAAATAAGTCAATTTGGAGGAATTACAAAATGGAGTTCTCGTGGATCCAGTGGCCCAGGATATGGCCAATCAGAGGTTCCAAGACACCAGTGGAGAGAAGGCACAAGTGAAACAGACGGATAAGTTATCACCCAGTCCTTTTCATTTTACTACTTCACTGAAATGTCACCTATGTCTTCAAAACCCCAAATAACCCGGACTTGACCACGTTGCACTTTGACACTCAAGGTCTCCATTGTCTCCATTGTCCCTGTTCTCCCAGCTCCCTCCTACAACCCCCAAGCTCTCCTCAGCCACCACTTCGGCCTACCCCAGCCTGCTATCCCCACACACACAATCACTGAGCACACACCCAATCCCCAATCTGGACTGTTTATTTATTTTACTCATTACCCCTTTTCACTTGTATTCTATGTATCTGTTTTGTACTTGATTATTTTGAATACAGTATATATTATTACCCTGAATACTGTTTGCCTGCCTCTTATTTCAAACCTTATCACATGCTGTTTTTTTGTAGTGGAGGTTACCTGGAGCTAGCCGGTAACAACAGTAAGCTTTAATTTTGCTTATTTAATTTATTGACAGGTTTTAGCCTGTCTGGCGCCCACTGTAACATTTACACTTTGATTATATTGGGCTGACCACCGCTACAAAGTCAGGCAAGATGTGATCACTGATCACTAAGTGTGTCTGACTCTTACCACCTACGTGCATGGACTACAACATCATGCCAGTTAGGGTACCTTGTGTATACTGCACCTGTGTATACTGTATACTTTACTTACTCATAGTATATTCAAGTGTTTATTACCCATATTTATTGTAACATATAATATAACTGATAGGGCATACAGACCCTCATCTGCACCTCTGATTACACTGATTACTTGCTCATATTCTTATATTCAGAGTTGTATTCATTATATTGTTTACACTGCTTATTTGTATCTTTACTATACTATGTATTGCCTATATTTATGTATGTCTACTATTACCCTGTCCATACCTGTACCTCCCCTCCCCCTCCCCCATGCTGCTATGATGCCTGCATTTCCCCCAAGGGGATCAATAAAGGAATATCTTATCTTCTATGAAGCAGAACAGTGTTGTGGTTAACAGTGACTTTTGTAAATCCACTCTTTAGAAGGCAGTCAAAACAGCTACGACTCTGTTGTTGTGTAAATCCAGATTATGCTGCATATATACCCCAACCCTGCATTCCAATCTTCCATAATCTATAGCTCCAATCCCAGCCAGCTGGCCGAGCCTAGCTATATAGCGAGACAGTTTGAGGTGTCTGCGCTGTGGATTTGGCATCACTCTCTGCACGGTGCCGTCGCTGAGCACTTTGGGTCAGGTTCTGTTGCTGTGTGTGTGTGTGAGAGCTTTCCTCCAGACTGCATCAGTGAGTGAGACTATAGCTTAGAGCCGGCAGCGAGCTAAGTGCGGCGTGTGTCTGCGCGCGCACGCGAGGCGAGTGTGCGTCGGTGTGAGAACGTTTACATCCACGCCCGCGTGTCAAACGAGAGGTGTTTACTGTACATCCACGTAACAGCTTCTCAGGGGAACGGGTTTCTTTGGGATCAGCTGTTGGCGTTGTGCATCGTTTGTAACACGTTGATGAATATGCACGTATGGACCGAATCCAAATGGTGCTATAATTAAAAGGTGCTATAGATAACATCTTTATTTAGAATAATCATTTCAAAATGAAAAATACATCCAGAGCTTTTAGAAAGGTGCAGAATAAAACCATTGCTTTTCCCCAAAAATGATCGACATACTCTGTAGGCAGGGTACAAGTGTGGGCAAAACCGTGTTTTAATTACAATCCAGGCAGAGGTACACAGTCTTCAAGCTAAAACGCAGTCGGGGGTAAAACATTTAGTTTTGGCAATTATTGATGAATAAATGTATAATTTTTTTAACTTTTGCGAGTCTAAAATTTATTTTGTTGTTTAAATGTATCTCCTTCCCATTTCCCCCCATGTGGAATGCACCTGATTGGATAAATGACACCTAGTGGCTGAATGTTATATATAGCAATTTTAAGCTTTGATAACCAATAAGGTTATTATCTGTAATCACCATCACTGAACATCTTCCTGTAGTAGTGCATTCCATTACACCTGCCACCTTCATGTTTTGAGATGTGAAGAACCTCTGTGAGCAGCAATGTCACTCACTCACTCACTCACTCACTCACTCACTCACTCACTCACTCACTCACTCACTCACTCACTCACTCACTCACTCACTCACTCACTCACTCACTCACTCACTCACTCACTCACACACACATAGCCACTCTGCCCCATAGTGGTGTCCCACAAACATTAGGTTGACATCAATGTCCATTTGCACCGTGAAGCTAGTGGAAAGAATGGCTTATCACAGTAATGACAACTGAACTGCGAGACTGCACCCCATGAGACAGTAACGTTAGTATCACTGAACTGCAAGAGGGCACCGCTAGACAGTAATGTTAGTAGTACAACTGAACTGCAAGACTATAATGCAAAGTCATGGAAATAATGGCTTATCACGGTAACGGCATAGCAGAGCTCATGGAAAGATAATGCTAACCGTGTGTTCGCTATTGGCTATTTGGTGATTTGGAGGGGAGGGAGAAAGAAAGATCGCTCACCTAGGGCATGTTGTGTAACCAGTTTTGGTGATTTCTTTGTTTTTACTGGGATTGAAAGTTTACAAGGTTCTCTGTTGACAGCAAGTTTCATGAGCCTCAGGACCAGGAAACCCATTTATAACACAATGGATAACTTTGGAGATAAGGAGGTTTTTGGCCAACACCAGTGACGTGATGCTAAGTAACAGCTATATTTCGCTTTGACTATATTGTTTTAGCTTCTTTATGGAAAGTTATCATAACAACCATAATTGTAGGCATAGTTACATTGAAAATGTCTTCAGCATGTTTCCTGAGCACTTAAAACATGCATATAAACAGACTTCGGTAACACTTTATAATAACACTCAGTTATAAGACCTTTATAAGGTATTTGTAGATAATGAACTAATCATGAACAAATCATTTATATACATTCATAAATTATTATTAAAACATGTATAACTATTTGTATACCATTTACAAATTAGTTCTACATTATTTATGACTCATTATCAACATTGTTTGCACTTGATTTGTTCATCATTAAATAATGTTGTTTAATGTGTAGTAACACATTTGTAGATGCTTTGAAAAATGGATAAAACTACTATACTGTACCTCCATTTATTTGTTCATGTTCAACAAATGATTTGTTAAGACATTCATAAAACATCTATAAATCATTTGCAGATGATATTGTGTGCCCTAATCTAAAGTGAAGCCTATTCATAAACAAATGTCTAATAGTTTGTTTATTTGTGGACTTTTATGAATACACACGAAGCAATTACCAGACTTGACTTTTCATGTTTAACAAATGATTTGTTAAGATATTCATAAAACATCTATAAATCATTTGCAGATGCTATTGTGTGCCCTAATCTGAAGTGAAGCCTATTCATCATTAACAAATGTCTAATTCAGTTAATTATTTGTTTACTTTTTCATCACCTGTTACAAATGTTGTAGACAGAGGGCGGCTACGTGGCGTAGTGGGCAAGGCACTCGCCACGAATGCGGAGACGCTGGGCTCGCCTGTTCGAGCCCAGCGCTCCACATTGCTTTCAGTTTAGCTGGTCGTTCATACTAATACACATTGGCCGTATTAGGGGGTGGGAAACTGATGGGTGGGGATCGGGCGTTGTGGACAGCGACTCCTACAGGTCGGTTGGTGCGCCTGCGCAGTAGAATCAGGAAGTGTCGGGGGCAGCGTGAGCCTCCCACGCGTTACTCCTCGCCACTGAGAGATCGAGCTGCGCAGGTGAAAAGATGCGACTGCTGTTACCTCAAGTACCGGAGGGGACTTGTGCTATGTATGACTTAGTCCACATTGCAGCCAGCTTGTGGGAGGCAAGAAACAGCGTTCGTGACAGGGGAGGGTTGAATTGGATGATACGAAATTGGGATGGGAGAAAATATAGAAAATGGGAGAAAAAGTGGATAAAAAAATAAAAAATGTTGTAGACAGCTTTCGGATACACCCTTCTTTGTGACATCAAACAGTGACAGAATTAGGACTATAGATAAATGCAATGTTATTAACATATAAAATACATGTGCATAACATAGTGTAACATGGGGGGCACTGGGACCCAGGAGTACCCTGGCCAGGTATTTACAGAGTATTACGCGAGTTAACTTAACTTAACTTAACCTAGCCATTTTGAAAATGAAATTTAACACCTGAATATATTGGAATGATGATGATCCAAATAAAATGGCTAGGTTAAGTTATGAAAGCTGGAGGGAAAACAACATTGTATTTGAAGTTACTGCACTTTGCCTGTACATTACCTGTATAATTATTTAAGGAAATCGTGCAGCAGAGTGCAGTATCTGCTTTTTTGGGGTTAATTAAATTAACTTAGATATTTGTTAATGATGAATAGGCTTCACTTTAGATTAGGGCACACAATAGCATCTGCAAATGATTTAACAAATCATTTGTTGAACATAAAATGGAGTTACAGTATAGTAGTTTTTTTCATATCCATTTTTCAAAACATCTACAAATGTGTTACTACACATTAAACAACATTATTTAATGATGAACAAATCAAGTACAAACAATGTTGATAATGGGTTATAAATAATGTAGAACTAATTTGTAAATGTTATACAAATATAGTTATAAAAGATTTAATAATAATGTATGAATGTTTATGAATGATTTGTTCATGATTAGTTAATTATCTACAAAAACATTATAAAGGTCTTATAACTGAGTGTTATTATAAAGTGTTACCCAGACTTCTAATAGCAATGGAAAGTGTGTTTTTGAAATACTGGAAACAAGCCAACAAAAATATATACTGATGAGGTACACAGTATGTATACCTCATTACCCTGGCTTACGACCCTAGCACAGTGTTTTATTTAGGTTTTTCCCCTAACGTGGATAATGGCTGATCCAGGTTATTGATGATTACATATTTTTAATTACACACTGCGATTACGGGACAGAATACTTCAGTATCTCTAATCTTAAAGGGATACTGGTGCACATGCATGCAGCTGAGCGGGGCTGTGTTGGCACATACTAATCCCTATAATTATCTCAATGACTTATGTCTGAGCTGGGAGTTATGAGAGCATGGCTTTCGTTATCATGTGCTGCAAACTTCATCGTATATTGTTGCCAATATTGTTCTCTTCTCTCTGTTGCCTTTTGTCTCAGCTTTCAATTTCACTGTCTGTCTCTGTGTTTGTCATTGTCTTTGTCTCTCTCTCTGTTTCAATAATGCAATAAATACAGATGGAGCCCAGTAGAGTGCCGCCCTTGCAGCTGTCGGCAAGGCGGTGGCCAGGTAGTTACCGGGTATTGACAATACTTAACCAGTAGGGGGCGCTCAGGTTACACCAGGTTACACACACATCAATTTGACTTTTCGTCTCTCCCGACCTTCTCTCCCGCAAGTTGTCTAGTCTACACACCAGCATACGAATAAGCACTGCTGGTTAGAGCTGTGTTGTCTCGTCTACACACCAGCACATGCACTGCTAGCTAGAGCTGTGTTGTCTAGTCTACACACCAGCACTGCTAGCTAGAACTGTGTTGTCTAGTCTACACACCAGCTAACGCACTGTTGGCTAGAGCTGTGTTGTCTAGTCTACACACCAGCACACGCACTGCTAGCTAGAGCTGTGTTGTCTAGTCACACCAGCATGAGCACTGCTAGCTAGAGCTGTGTTGTCGGCGCACACACTTTCAAATAACAGTCCTGGGCCCTCATTTATCATCAATGCGTAGAAAGTGTTCTATTTTCTCTCCTATGCACATAATTTAGAATGTCTCTACGCACAGAAAAATCTGGATTGATCAAACGTGCGTACACGGGTTGTACGCACACACGCAAGTACTCAGTGTTGATAAATACCAATTGTTCTTACCGTCTATGCTCGTGTACGTTTCTAAGTATTTGCATACAGAACCACCCCTAATTAACCATATATGGTAACTAAACACCCCCATGGGAACATGCCAGTTTGTGGAATAGTGGCTAAGCGAACTAAAAAGAGAAACTTCACTGAGAGCGAGATTGATGCCCATGTCACGGAGATCATCTAACCAACAAATTGAAGGTAGAAATGATTTTGTTTTGCAATTTCTTTGGAAACATGACACACAAAAATAGACGTTTTTAGCTTTTTAATATTTTAAACAATATTTAATCCTATGATTTAATCGCGTGCGTCCCGTTATAATTGCACTCCTGTTGGGTCGTTGGGTTGGTCAGAGGAGTCATTAGCCATGGCTTCAGTGGAAGACCCTGATCACCCCCCCCCATCATTTAAGTGATATATTTTAATTATAGATACCCCAGTAGCCTAATAACATTACAATTTAATTAAATACAATTAGAGCTAAATGGGTATAACACTCACTTTCGAATCCCTTTCTATTCACATTGAATTGGTTGATTGGTGGTGCTTTGATGGCTACATGGGTATACAGTATTATTGGTCCGATGGTGTAAAACCCTCTCTTGACCTCGGCCTGCTGTTTATTTTGATATGATGAATAGTTTTATTTTCGGTCTTTGTTTACAGATAAATCAAAAACACACGTGTGGACTTTCAAAAGGAAAAGAAAAAAAGAAAAAATCACAAATGTACATATTCAAAGTAAGCTCACACACAAAATCCAAACTCAATGACCGAAAAAAGGAGTAGGCTGAAGCACAATCATGCTTATTTTTGCCTATCCTTTACAATTCTTAAAAACTAAATATACTTTATAAGAAAGAAACATTTTAAATATGCTGCAAGATATAATTGTTTTTCTTTTTCTTTAAGATATGTTTGATGTTTACTCAAAACTGTACTCCTGAATTATTTTATCCTTCAGGGCCTTTTTAAATCTCCCCTGAGAGCAGTGGTGCAGTGCTGGTCAACCGCGGTAAAACGGCGTTTTACCTCGGTCACTGAGGCTGAAGTACGCGCAATCGCGCACGGATATGTTCCCGCGTGTACGCGCAGTCACGCACACAAAAACGTTACACGCTACTTTCGGGAGAAAGAGTCTAGACTAGAAGATCTGCGAGGAGAAAAAAAAACTCCCCGTAAAAAACCCACTATGATTGGTTGGTTTGTTTAGATATGAGTGACGACTCACGATTGGGTATGGTAGGCCAAAACTTTACGGGTAGGCCAATCAGAGGCAGGATAGGGCGGGACTCCAGGCCGCAAACCAGGAAGTGAAAATCGAAACGCAGACCACTGAATGAGAATGAATGGATCATGCAATTTACAATAACAGAACCAGTCAGCGCGAAATAATGGCAGAGGGATTTGATGTTTCCACTGATGGCATTGATGAAGATGATGTCAACAACAATAACAACACTGCATCTCCATGGCCCTACCTGGACACGTTTATGAGTTTGACTGAAAAAACGCCTAAAACATATGTGTTTAGGTGTTTATTGTGTCAACCAAAAACGAAGCTGCTCTCGACGTCCCACACGTCCAATACTAACTTGAGAACACATATTCAGGTGAGCTGATGAAAACCCTTACTGTCTTTACATAAACATTGTCAACTGTTCCCAAACAGCACACAAGTCAGTGCACTTTTTATCAACAGCTTTAACTAACAGTCTGAGATAGGCTAGCTGCTATGAACAATATTATTGATTGATTGATTGAAAAGTGTATTAACAGATTGCAGAATGGGTACAGTACAGTACAGCTCAATACATACAATTGTTAAGGGGATGCAGACCAGAGAAAGACTTTCGTCTTGTTTACATCAGGGTCCCCCATTTTCAATTCATCATAACATATATATGACATACATGACATACAGATAGACAGTACTGCTACATCTATACATTTATGACATATCAGATTTGCAAATACAGTACTGTTTGTGATACAAAAAGTGTCCAGAAAAAGAGTGTATATACATTTGACGTAGAAACTGTACATTGGAGGAGGTTGGGTGGGTGGGGGGCTGTACATTGGGGGGGGGGGGGGGGGGGGGCACACTGTACATTGGAATACTGACAAAGCCATACTTGGTCATTTATTGTACAACTGGGTTTTGAGTGTTTTTGAATAGTGATTCACATTCCTTTACAGCTTTGGGTAGGGCGTTTCACATTGAATCCCTGCCCCTCGTCAGGTTTGGTGTGAACGATGGGCTGTGTCTGTCATTGCCATGGAATGTTAACTTGCATTGATGGATTCAGGGACTTTATTGAGAGCAATGGAGAAATGATACCCGATGAGCTTAGGCCTTTATTGAATTGCACAAAAGTAATTCCATGTAGCACTGCAGAATGTGAAAGGGGATTCAGTGCCATGAATCAAATTATCACCCCAACACGCACACGGTTAATGATTTCACGGGTAGCATCTTTGATGTTCATTAAGATCAACGGGCCACCTCCAGAGTTCTGGGATTCAACAACATATGTTGCAACTTGGCTGAGAGGCCATCGCTCAGCTGAGGACAAGAGAACGAGGATAGCAAAACCAAATCATAGGCCCAGGACCACTTGGTGGGGGCTTGCTTGACTGATTGTATGGTAACTCAGTTACTTCTAGTCTGCATCGAACATTGTACATATGTCTATACTGAACACTGGGACCTCTATTTTTACTTCTTTTTACATGCTACTTTATTTTATTTCATACTTATCTTGTCTAGCACAGTCTCTGGAGCGTAACAGTAACGAAATAATAACGAAGTAACTTAACTATTAAAGAAACTTGAAACTGTTTTGAAACCACTGTTGTGAAACAAATTACATTGAAAAAATTTAAGTGATGTGTACTTTTTCCCCTTCTCAAAATAAAGAACCAAGTAAACACAAGTTGTCTGATTATTTTAAGTTTGCTTTTGTGTTTGTGTGTAAAACAATTTCTTTAATTGAATTAACTTAAACTAAAAGTAAATACAAACTAAATTAACAATGTAACTTACATTGTTAATTTAGTTTGTATTTACTTTTCTAGTTTAAGTTGATTCAATTAAAGAAATTGTATCAATACATTTAAAACATTGTTTGTTTTTCAACCATATCTGTTGACAATATAGGCAACATCCTGCTACCTTTTTCAGCTTCTCTATTTCAAGGCAAAAAAAAATAAAAAATCTGTGCCAAAAAAACTGTGCATGCGCGCGCGCGTGGAGCGTTTGACCTACTGTCAATTTGCCACTGCACCACTGCCTGAGAGGTACACAACTTCAACCCGTCACTAAGACTATTCCACAATTTAACTCTCAAAATTGAAACACATCTAGCTTTTACATTAGTTCTTACCTTTTTATATGTTTTAAGAATACACAACCCTCTTAAATTATACTTTCCTTCTCTTGGTTGAAAGATACATTGAATAAAAGCTGGTAGGGTCATACTCTAAGCACGAAAAATGATCTCCAAGGTTTTTATGTAAACCATATCTACACATTTTAATGTGCAGGACTTTATGAATAATGGATTTGTCGATTCAAGATAACTAGTTTTATTTATTATTCTAATAGCTAATTTCTGCAGTTTAATAATAGGATCTATATTTGTTTTATAAAAATTCCCCCAGACCTCAACACAATATGACATGTATGGCACCACAAGTGAAAAATACAATATATGCAAACATTTCTGGTTTAACAGCTCCCTTGTTTTGTACAGAATGCCAACAGATTTGGCTAATTTACCTTTGATATATTGTATATGTGGCTTCCAACAGAGTTTGTGATCTATAATCACACCTAAGAATTTTGTTTCATATACTCTTTCAATTTCGGTTTCGGTTTTGGGAATTGTATGTAGTTGGGTCAGGGGTCGGCAACCTTTACTATCAAAAGTGCCATTTTGCCCCTCCTGCACAAAATAAATTTATTTATTTATCTATTTCTATATTTCATATAATTGCATACATCTGTGCGCCATCAGACAGATTCAGCCATCAGACACACTGCTAGTGCATAAAGGTTTTGTGTATCTGTTATTTAGTTAGACCTATTTGACATTTTCGTCGACAAAATGATATTTTTCGTTTTTGAGTTTGTCCAATACACGCTTTTGATTTTGGTGAGTGAAGTTTTTTTGTTGCTCACAAATTTCTCACCACATATCAAGCACACAGGTAAGCCTACATCATTAGTAGTGAAAGCAAATGCATCTGTCCAAGCTGAAGTAAACCCTATTTTCCTCCAAGACTTAATTTCTTTTGGATTTATCCTTGGTTAGCTTACTGGGAGGTCGGAAACTCAAGATTAGCCACCTGCAGACAGCAGGGAGAGGCGCGGGGTGTGACGAATATATATGTTGATAAAAATCCCAGGATGGAGAGATCTTGAATATGCACAGGAATGGAATTCATGCGTTTAGTTTCACGCTCCAATTTGGGTCCCAAATTGCAGCACAAAATGTGTCTCTGTAGCGGACTCTACTTATTGTGCTCTCAGCAAATATATCTGCCCTGTCTCTGAAAACACACTTTTGACAAGTCTTCCGATAACGCAAGATAAGCCATGATGCATTCATTCGTAAATACCTATTCCAAATGCTATTTATAGAGTTTGACAACAATTAAATTCATGTCTCTATTTTACAATGAACTATAATTCATTATGAGTCATAGCGAACACTTCTGTGTTGAAACTCTAATGCGCTTATTCCGTCTGTTGCAGTTTTCCTATTCTACAGCTTTGTGCCATGTACGCACGGTCGGAGCTGTGCGTAGTTGTACAATCTCAAACACACGTTCATATTGATAAATCCCACACTTTGCTTAGAAGTTATCATGCGCACGTTTTATGCACATATCGGTGCGTACGCAGCATTGACAAATGAGCGCCCTGGCTTTCAGAATATTCCAATTTTATCATCAAATTCAGATGATAAATAAAATGTTGACGCTTATAAAGGCATGACAAGCTGAGAACGGAGCAATTTAACAGCCGCAGCTCTGGGCTGTGTCTCCCCTCCTTCCCTCTCCTTTACTACAGGTGTCCCTGAAACAAACAACCACGGATGAATGACAAGTTTGTAACACAGCAGGGTCTTTACAATAGGCTGAACATTTTCATATTTTTTATTGTTCGCCCAATAATGTTGATTATACAAGATCGTATAATATAGCATTGTATAGCAGTGTACATAACGACCCAATGCCTCATCCGTAGCTAACGGTGTACTGCACTGCCACAGGACCTGTGGCATGCTCTGTAAATAGCTCATGTACAGATACCGATATGCCTACTTTGTTTACTTGTTTATTGCACTATGTCGCTCTATTGGTTGGACTCTTATATTATTACTTGTATTATGCACATTGTTGCGGGCGAGACCCCCCGCATTTCACTGTATACCTGTATGCCGTGACAAATAAAACTCTTGAATCTTGTATCTTGTAATGTTAACGTCGGGAAACACACACCCACTGTCTTCCGCGCAACTTTCCGACATCATCACAGCTGATCCGAGAAAAAGAATACAATCCTCGTCCTCTACTTTAGTTAGCTTATAGTATACGGTGAGTCATTATCAACAATAGTATCAGGACCGATCGTTTGGGAAATGCATGTTGTAGAGGTGGATGGCAATGAATAAGACACTGGAGAGAGTGGATCCATTTCAATTGACTATTCTTTGTTTAGGTTGTGCATAGCATCACACACATCATGGCATGCAAGCCTCACTTCCTGTATTCATGCTTCTTCTTCATGCCTGTCTAGGCAGGTCACCTCTGGTAATTGCATTCTTTACACTGTGTATAACAGTAGGACACAACATTTCCTATCTTTGTAGAAAAAACATTTCCTCTGAGGCTAAATAAAATAATCTCAGAACCTGCATTCAGGCATAACCATTTTCCTTAACTGTACTCAGTACTGTATGAATAAAGGTTGGTAAACCAGAAAATATAAGAAAGGTGAACATGAACACAAAATACTCTGTTTCACAGATCTGAAATAGGATACAACTGTAGGATTTTTACACTACATTGCATACCTTTGAAAATACAACAAAACAAGATATCTGTTGACAAGCTACATTCGGAAGACCAATATCTAATCAATCACATATTCTTGCATCCAGTTAGGCTTCTTTCTGACTCGTGGTTTCTTTGGAGAAGATGGAGAGGCAAGGTCAGGTGAAGCAGGAATGTCCTGTGGCTTTACGGCTGCACAGTGATCAGGAGCTAGGTGAGAGGCGTTCCATCTTCGGCCATCTTCCAGCAAGTATGTGCTTTGGCCGACCTTCTTAGTGACTCTCAGGGGAGCACCAAACTTTGGGTGAGCTTTGGGCACATGGAGAGGTGTTTTCACCCGTACACTATCCCCTTCTTGAAAAGAATGCGCCTTGTTTTCCATCAGTATAAGTCTTCATCTTGTGTTGATGGCGTGTGATTTTCTCTCGTACCTGTTTATCCGAGACAGGGTCAGTATGAGAGGGCGGCAGGCAGGGCCCGAAACTAGAGCCCGCCACCCGCCATTGGCGACCAGATTTTATGTTTGGCGTGTGCCACTGAGAGGTCTGTCCGCCATTTGGCGGGTCACAAAATAGTCATGTAAAATAATTAAAACTGCAGTGTGTTTTGGTGTTACGACAGGCCTAATTTGTGGCTTGTTTACCGATGTCACATCCACTACTCTTCTGTCCTGACTGCCCGTGGCGCCTGCTTGCACTGTAGGGAGCTAACTAAGCTAAGCTAATTAGCGTTAGCTGCTAATCCTGGAAACGCTCAAAGCACCGTCAGCGAGTCCACAAAACCAGTTCCATAAGTGAGGAAAGGGGTTATATTAACGAGGCTTGACAACAGGGGTTCAAAGATAACTTCACATTTATTGGCTATTGGTTTATTTATATCGCTTCATGCATCCACCAGGCTCCGTGTGTTCTGTTGACATCTTAGTCTGTGTGTGACATCATCAACTACGCGACTCAGACGGAGATGCATCCAGCTGCAGCGCCGGAGAATCCTTGCATGCTGCTGAATGTAGAGTATAGGGTCCAGCTGCAGCGCCGGAGAATCCTTACTGGAGCTGGAGGCTACTCGAGTATACACACAGACAGTGGAGCTGTTTGCAGATAGCGAGCATTTTGACTTGTTGCGTGGTGGCGATGTCTCGCAGATAATACAACTACAAGTATGATTATATAATATATATATTTTATAAAAAATTTAATCAAAAAAAATGTGGCAGGTAAGAAATATGCTTGGCGGGTAGATTCTTCCCATCTACCCGCCACTGGCCGGTGAGTCAAAAAGTTAATTTCGTGCCCTGCGGCAGGACAGTCAACTTTGTGCGCATCTTCCGGCCATACAGTAGTTGATAGGGAGACACACCTGTAACTGCATGCGGTGTGGCACGGTAAGCCATCAGGAAGGCAGTAATGGCAGGTTTCCATGGTACAGACTGTATGATAGCCATCTGCACAGTCTCTTTCAGGACACGATTGAAACGCTCTATGGCGCCATTTGCAGCAGGGTAGTACACAGAGACTCTGTGGTGTACAACATCCCGTTCAGCTAGGAAAGCAGCAAAGTCAGCTGAAGTAAACTGTTTTCCATTGTCTGTCACAATGGATTCCGGGTTTCCTTGTTTACTGAAGACGGAGGAGAGGAAGGATGTAACATCCTTTGTAGTGATATTTGCAGTGAAAGCGACCTCTGGCCACTTGTGTAGTAGTCAATCAGAGTGATGGCATATCGACAGTCCCATGTAGCTGTTTCAAAAGGACCGACAATGTCCATTGCAAGCTTTTGCCATGGCCTGTCCGGGAATGTAACTGGTTGTAGTGGAGCAGGGCGTGGCTTTGCAGTCTTGTCATTGGACTGGCATAGCTGACATGACTGAATTGTAGAGTGGACCAGGTCATCCATCTTTGGCCACGAGTAGTACTCTCTCAGGCGTTGCTTTGTCGCACCACTCCTTGGTGTGTCTCATGTGCAAGAGCCACCAGAGTAGCACGCAGTGCGATTGGCACAACCAGATGTGCTGCCCGAAGCACCAGTGAGTTTTCCACTGACAGTTCATGACGTATGGGGAAGTATGGGGCAACTTCTGGACTCAGCATTTTCCAGCCACGTGCAATCTGTTTACGGAGTGCAGAAATCTCCAGGCAAGAGGCAGCAGCAGCCTCAAAGTCAGTAATGGGCAGAGCAGCAAGAGCATCAGTGATGTAGGCAACCATTTCGGGCTCCGCATCCAGGGCAGGGTCAGGAGCTCCAGGAAGTGGAAGACGGGACAGGCAGTCAGCCGTGTAGTTGTCTGACCCTGGGCGGTAGATCACATCATAGTCATAGGTCAAGAGCCTGGCAGACCAGCGTGCAATGCGCATTCCAGCACGACCTATGCCTTTAGTAGTAAGCAGTGTAGTGAGGGCTTGATGGGCAGTACGTAAGGTGAATTTTCGCCCCCACAAGTATGTGCGCCACTTTTCCACTGCCCAAACACATCCCAGCGCTTCCTTTTCTACAGTGGAGTATTTGCGTTCCACTGTGTTGAGAGCCCGGGAGGCAAAAGCCACTGTATGTTCATCACCGTCAGGATGAAGCTGGGTGAACACAGCTCCCAAGCCGTAGTCTGAGGCATCAGTAGACACCACTGTATGCAGGGAAGGATCAAAAAGGGCAAGGGCAGTACTGTTCACCAGTAGCAGTTTAATTTTCTGAAAACTCTCTGTGCCTCACTCGTCCAGTGAAAGTCAATGTCTTTCCTGATGCATGCCCGCATTGGCTCAGATTCTGTTGCATAGTTCGGGATGAACTTTGAATAACATGAGACTAGGCCTAGAAAAGAGCGAAGGGCAATGCCATCTGTCGGAGCTGGGGCATTCAAAACAGCTTCGATGTGCTCTTTGTCAGGCGCAATACCTTCAGCTGATACCACGTGGCCCAGGAAGCGTAGACTTGACTGATTATCGCAGCACTTTTCCTCATTCAGGAGTAGACCTGCCTCTTGCAGGCGGTGTAGAACTTGCTTCAGTCGAGCATCATGTACTGTGCTGTTGGCTCCATAGATGATAATATCATCCAGATAATTCTGCACCCCTGGCAGGCCTTTGAGGATGGTAGCCATCATCTTTTGGAATGCAGATGGTGCAGAGGAGAGGCCATAGGGCACACGGCAGTAGCGGAAGAGTCCTTCATGGGTAATGAAAGCAGTCAGGTCCCTACTTTCCTCATGTAGGGGCACCTGGTGGTAGGCACTAGCCAGATAAATGGTTGAAAACACTGACCCCACGCAGAGTGGACAGCAGCTCATCTATGTGTGGAATTGGATAGCAGTCTGTAATGACAGCCTTGTTTGGCTCTCGGAGATCCACACACATACGAATGTCTCTTCTCTTCTTTCGTGTGACAACGATAGGAGACACCCAGGGGGAAGCATCAATCCTCTCTATCACACCAGCAGCCAGCTGTCTGTTTATCTCTTCTGGGACTGCATCTCTCACAGACGGGGCAAACGGCGCAGTTTTTGTCGAACCGGGGGAACAGAGGCAGAGACTTTAACCCGGTGCACACACTTTTTAGCACAGCCAATTAGTGGGGGAGATGTAGAGAGGTGCAGCACAGGGGCAGTTGGAGCAGAGGCAAAAGGAGGAGGAACCACAGCACCCCCTACAATGTGAATGTTCAGTGCAATCATCAAATCCAGGCCCAGCAATGGGGTCCCCTTCTCCACCACAAAGAAGGTTGCTGCAGCAGTGACATCATCTCTAGTCACCAATGCTGAAAGACATCCCAGCACAGGTATGGGTGACTTGGTGTATGTGATTAGTTGAATAGAATGTGGTGTTAGGTGTGACTCACCAAAATGTTCTTCAAACACACTTCTGGCAGTATGGACACTGGGGACACAGAGTCAACAACCAGGTCCATGGCAAAGACTGGTGAGCCTGAAGGCTGGATCTTGATATTTCATTTTATTTTATCAGATCTACCGGCAGCCTCTTGAATGCACAGGACAGTCAATTCAGGAATCTCCACTTCTCTTACTTGATGTGTAGGAGCAGAGCGGCACACTCTGGCAAAATGTCCCTTCTTGTTACAAGTTTTGCAAGTAACCTTGGCAGCAGGACATGAGGGAGTATTTGCTAGGTGACTGTCAGATCCACATCTGAAACATGTACAGGAGGACTTCCCAGTTGCAGCAGTAGGTGCAGGTGTGAATGGTTTATGCTGAGGCCTTGATCGAAATTGTTTCTTTTGCACTGCTTGTACTTGAAAGCTAGGTTTATCTCCAACCATGCATTTAGCTTGTTCAGCTGCATACTCAATCTGTGTAGCAAGTGTGATATCCTTGTCTAGAGTGAGATTAGGCTCCAGTAGTAGCTTCTCCCTAATATGGGCATTTGTAACATCACGCAGCATCTCATCATTCTTATCACCAAAGTCACATGAAGATGCAAGCTCTCTGAGAGCAACCACATATTGGGCAACAGTCTCATGTGGGCTTTGTACCCTTTTTCTGAATGTGTGACGTTCCACTACCACATTAGTCATTGGTGTGAAGTGTGCACTTAATGCAGTAACAGCAGCATCATAGGTATCACCTGTGTTTGGCAATACGTGAAAAGTCCTCTGTCCTTCTGTTCCAAGGCAGTGAAGAAGAACAGCTCTTTTCCTTGCAGTAGGCCAAGCATTCCCTGTTGCATTTATGACCAGTAGGTAGTTGTCAAACATTAGCATCCATGTCTTGAAAGGAATTGTAGGCTTTCCAGGGCATTGCAAAAACGGAGCAGGATAAGGCACATTTACAGCCATCTTCACAAATAAATTGTCAAAAATAGTCGTCTGTAATCAAACTGTAGCAGGTGGGTTATCTCGTCGCCAATTTGTAGAGGCAATGAATAAGACACTGGAGAGAGTGGATCCATTTCAATTGACTATTCTTTGTTTAGGTTGTGCATAGCATCCCACACATCATGGCATGCAAGCCTCACTTCCTGTATTCATGCTTCTTCTTCATGCCTGTCTAGGCAGGTCACCTCCGGTGACACCAAGTGGTGCAAATAAGTAACTGCATTCTTTACACTGTGTATAACAGTAGGACACAACACAGTGTTAAGAGAGCATCATGAGCAAGGCGGTAAACAGTTTTTGTTTGATTTATCGAATAAATGTTCAAACAAACAATAGTTTCGAGCTGCAACTCTGATTCCATATGAAGAACATATACAGTAACATATGTATATGTTCTTCATATGGAATCATATAGTTGTTCATATAGTTATAGGCTAGGGTTGCCAAAAGACTATTGAACAGAGAATAAGAGAGCTGAGAGCGGGGCACACAAACAGGCTGGAAAAGCTGGTCAGGAAGGCCAGTAACGTGGAAGGGTTGGAGCTGGACTCTCTTGCTAAGCTCCATGCCATCATGGACAATACCTCCCACCCACAACACACGGACTTGGCTGATAGAAGGAGCACGTTAAGTGTAACTGAGGGGTACAATTCCCTGACTGTATTAAAGAGTATGATATATTAAACCACTACTAGTTATGTACTTTAATTACTGGCCATACAGTACATGAATATATATGGTGAACACCCACACAAGAATACGGCATTGACACATAAAGTACTATTTAGAGGGTATTTATTATTATTAAGCAACGTTAGGTTACAGATTGAGAATTAAGCTCGCGCTTGTATGGCGAAGAACACACGTAAAGTCAGTCAAGAGCGTAAGTCAATGAGAATAGTATGAATACTAGGATGGGTCTAAACTGACGCCACCTGTGGTATAGCAATTACATAGGGCACACTGGTACCAGCTGGAGACACTGGGGGGTTCCCTCCGGGGTGTAATGCCGGTAGGGGTAGAGGAATGTTCGGGTACAAAGTCTGGGTCAACGAGGAATAACGAGGCTCCAGATACAGGAGCCCGTGCATGTACTCCCTTGATTAGCAGACAAAGCAGCAGTTGTAATCCAAGATGCTCAAATAGCATTGACGACAGCTAGCCAGCCTCTTCCTAGAGGCGGGCCCGAGTGATGATCCTCACGGGGGTAAATCCCAAACGATAGTGGAATCCACGGTACTCTTCTCTAGCGGTAATGGTCCCAAAGCAATATAATCCAACCAGAAATGGTTCTGCAATCGCCGACGCTGGTTCTCCTGTGCACTATACTTCACATTAGACTAGGTCGAACTTGACGTTACTTCACTAAACTCTGACACTTTTACTATTCTATTCGCACATGTTCTAAACGCTCTATTTAGATGCAAGGTTGCTCACTTCACTGCACGTTGTATGCGTGGTGAAGGCTTTACTAGTAATGAACGAATTGCTGCTGTTTACACCTGCGCCGTATTTATACTTAAGTGACAATCTAGTTCCAACCTGGTCACTCTGGTCCTGAATCACTACACTGCCAAAGACATGTTCCAACATGTCCCAAACTCGCCCACTGCACCTGTCTGAGTACGAGACTGCCTGGAGCCTGGGGGGGGTGTCCAATAGGAGAGCGTATATTACTCTGGTTTGTACGCAGGTAAAGGGATATTCCGTGTATATATACAAATAATATACAAGGGATATCAAACGATATACAAATATTATACAAGGGATATCAAACAATAAATATATATATTCGGTTTAATCTGACCCTTTGTAACAGCCGCCTCCTAATTAGTCTGCACCTAATTAGTTAAAGCGAAGACAGATTAATAGTCCTGTCATCTACTCAATGTCTGTTGTGGGGAGTAGGGCAATCTACAAAGTCAGTGGGTCTTGATCGTCATCAAGGGAGTCAGGGAGCCTCGGCAACTCTATCAGCCTCGCCACGGGTCGGGTGTAGGTCCGTCCCTGGACAATAACTTCTGCCGCTCTGTCCAGTGATCACTTTGCTTACGCGGCCGGCCGGCCACGCAGCTCGGGGTAGTGACTGGTCTATGATCATAACGACTGTGTCCACTTTTAAGTTGTCCCTGTCCTTGACCCGCTTCTGACGGGCTGGAAGGGATGGTAGGGAGCTTAGGAGGAAGCGGGCCTGAGACTGGTTGATCTGTGCTTGGCTGTGTCTCCACATCCTCCGTCTGTTCCTCTTGTTCGGTCTGTACCCCGTCTGAGGAGGGGCCGGTTCCGGCCGCCCCATCAAGAAGTCGCTTGGGGTGCTGGGTTCGAGGTCAGCTACGTCGCTTGGAGCGCAGCTGAGGGGGGTGGAGTTCGGAACTCCCTCTTCTTGGGCCCACGGTTCTCTCACAGGCCTCTCGTCTAATGTCAATAGCCTCTCTACGGGCTGTACGAGAGAGTGGCCGGTGTCGCTCACCTTTGTGTGCAGGCAGCGTGTAGACGTGGGTTGACTGTCAAGTCCGTAGAGGGGGCCCTGGAGCGTCCACCCCAGTCGGGTCTGAACCGCGACTGGGCATCCTTTGGGTCCGATGTGGGCCGCCTCAATTGGGAGAATGAGGTCCGCGTGGTCGGAGCCTATGAGCAGGGTCGGTGTGGCGCCGTCGATAAGCGGTATAGGTAGTTGACGTAGGTGCACGTACTTCGCCATCAGCTGTGGGATGGGGTAGGTGTACTGTGCCAGGCCTATGTCGTGGCTGGTGAAGACGTTGGTGATGCTATACTGCTTCTCGGGCTGCTCGATCGCTGCTATCTTGAAGGAGACATTTTCACCCTTTATGGTCTTCTGGTCTCTTCTAATGGTACGGATTGTCATTGTTCCTTTGGCACCCCGCAGGCCCAACTGGGCTGCGGCGGAAGCGAGGAGGAGAGTATTTTCAGACCCATCGTCTAGGACGGCGTAAGTGTCCAGGACCTTGTCCTCGTAGCTCAGGAGCACTCTGACCACTTTGATGAGCACTCGGGGGGTCCCGCTATGCTTGGGGTCTATGTGGAGCACTCCTGTTGGTCGGTTGCCTCGTCGGGCTATTCTTCTGATGTTATCCTCGCACAGGAATCGGCGGTGACCGGCTTGTGGGGGGTCAGACGCAATCCACTGCTCCATTTCGGCGATGGTCAGTTTCGGGAACACGTCGCACTGGTCCAGCCAGTGTCCTCCGCGGCAGTACGTACAGTCGATCTTCCATACCTCCTTTGCCGGGGGGTTGTCACCTGTCTGTGGTGCCACAGAATCTATATGGTGCGAGTAGCACCGTGACTCCCAGTGTCTGTTGTAGCAGTCAGGACACCAGGGGGCGGTCCTATGGATCTTCGGTAGTGGTGCCATCGCCTCGGCCTGATACATCACCGTGACGGGCCCACTTTGGTTTCCTGGCGGACGCTTGTTGATGTCGTGCAGGACCTCCAAGTGGGCGCTGTCGCACTTGCTGCATTTCTTCTTTAAACAGCACTCAGCTGCCATATGGCTGCGCACGCAGCGGAAGCAGCGGCGGTTGGCTTTGATCCACTGACTCACCTCGTCGGTGGTCAGCTTCTTGAAAGTGTCACATTGATACAGCCGATGTTCCTTTTCACAGTACTGGCATTCAATCTTCCACTCCCCCTTGGTCGGGGGGTTGCTGTGGTTCTCGTGCTGCGGCACTGACTCGGCCTGGTGCATAACAGTCACTGACCGGCGGTTATCATTAGATCTCCGAGGTCCATCTCTTGGGCTTGGTCCACTCCACACGAACGTGTCCAGTCGTAGGCTGCTGACTTCCCTCGCGAGGAAGGCGGCCAGGTCTAGGAGGGATGGCTCGGGACCGTCGGGATCACGGTGGTCTCTCTGCCGCCGAAAGCGCTCTTGGCGGGCTGGAGGGAGCTTCTCTAGTATTCGTTCCACATTAGAGTTAGCATATAGTTCATATCTCCCTTTCTCCTTTTGGGACCCCAGCATCCCTACCAGGGACTGTACCTTGATAGAGAGGTCATCCAATGCTCTATTGTCTTTGGCTGGGGGGAGGCGGTCGATATCTCTTATTTCTTGTATCACGTAGTCCCATATGCGTCCATAACGCTGGTCGAGGGCCACTAGAGCCGCGGAGTATGGGGTGCTTGAGTTGGAATATGCCAGCGCTATATTATGCGCTGTGGGCACCTTGAGGTGCTTGAGGAGGATGGCATATTTGTACGACTCATCAGGGACGTCGGACATCATAGTCTCCAAGCACATCCGTAATTCCGTGTACTGTGCTCTGTCCTCGTGCGTAAAGTCTGGGAACGTCGGTGTGCCAAGGAACGATGCCATGGATGGCTGGCACATTGGTGAGCGTAGGGGAAGAGGCCTCCTGGGCGAGTCTCCCCGTACGTGTTGTCGTGGGTTGGTACTTGGTGGGTACCGGAGGCCGGGTACCCAGGTACTGTTCCTCGGTGCTGACTGTACGTCAAACTCACCCGTGAGTTGGGTCGGGGGTTTGTAGCGCAGTGACTCTGGGCTGACGTCGGGGCTGTACTGGGCCTCCTGGTCCAGAGTACGTTGCTGCTGGTGGGCTTGACTTTCCTCCTCTTCCTCTTCCTCTTCTAGGTCCTGGAGTCTTCTAGTCAGTCTCTCGGCTACGTAGGCCGGTTCTTCCCGGTGGCTGGGTCTCGTATGGACCGGTCGGGGAGGGGGGTCGGAGACATAGACAGGATCCTCCTGTTGGCCGGGTCCCGGGTCGCTTCGTCGGGTAGGGGAGTCGGAGACGTAGACAGGATCCTCCTGTTGGCCGGGTCCCGGGTCGCTTCGTCGGGTAGGGGAAGGTGCCCTAGACCCTTGTCGTGATGATCTCCGGGAGCTCCGTGCGGAGAGAGGGGGTGTCGCCCTGGCAATCAATTGTTCTATCATCTGCGCCTGCAGCCGGTCGCGCTCTGCTTCGCCCTGGGCATGGGCGGCGTTGCGCTCTGCTTCGCGCTCTGCTTCGCGCTGGGCATTTGCGGTGTCGCGCTGTGCATTGGCGGCGTCACGCTGTGCATTGGCGCGGTCTCTTTCAATGTTCTCTTCCGTCTGAAGGCGTCTCTCTTCCGTCTGAAGGCGTCTCTCCTCCAGTCTTATGCGGTCGTCTTCACTCCTTTGTTGCGCCTGGAAGCGCTCTCGTTCGGTTGCAGAGTGTTCGCGTTCACTAAGGGCTTGCGCTTGGAGTTGCGCGTGAAGGCGCTCTCGTTCGTCGCGCTCGCTCGTCTGTTGAGCCTGAAGGCGCTCTCTTTCCATGGCAGAGTGTTCGCGCTCACTAAGGGCTTGCGCTTGGAGTTGCGCGTGAAGACGCTCTCGTTCCGCTGCAGATTGTTCGCGCTCGCTTGCTTGTTGCGCGTGGAGGCGCTCTCTTTCCGTTGCGGAGTGTTCGCGCTCACTAAGCGTCTTTGCTTGAAGCCGGTCGCGTTCACCCTGAAGTCGGTCTCTTTCGGTGGAGGCTGCCAGTGTGGCGATCAAGGCTTGCGCCAGTATCTGGTCCGCCTGGCTGGGGTATGACACTGACGGAGGTGATCGGCTTCTGACAGAGCTCGTTGGAGATCTGTTCTCCTGGCGCGCCCCGAGGTCCATCTCCTGGGCGCGCTTCTCTTCTCTTGGTTGTGTGTCGGGTTCTGTCCCTGGAGCGCTTTCTTTATCCTGGAGCTCTCCGGGGACTATCCCGTTGACGTTGTCTGGAGGTATAGTCATGTCATGTCCCACCTGGTCCCCCCCGTGAGCTTGGTCAGTTTCGTGAGAGCCCACTGGGGTCTCTACTGGCAGGGTCGCCTGGTCGATAGGATTTGACATGCTTTGACTATCCACTTTATCCGTATTTAACGTCTGTTTAGATAGACTAGGTGTTAGAACGACAGCGTATTCCTCCAGATAGGGAGGTGGCTGACGTTTGCGCTGCGGGCGTTCTAGCTTGGGAGAGCGGCTTGGGGAGTGTTCACCGCTGGCCATGGTTAATATCAATATTATATTAAATATTACACTGATACCCTCCGGCTCGAAGGACCAATTGTAACTGAGGGGTACAATTCCCTGACTGTATTAAAGAGTATGATATATTAAACCACTACTAGTTATGTACTTTAATTACTGGCCATACAGTACATGAATATATATGGTGAACACCCACACAAGAATACGGCATTGACACATAAAGTACTATTTAGAGGGGATTTATTATTATTAAGCAACGTTAGGTTACAGATTGAGAATTAAGCTTGCGCTTGTATGGCGAAGAACACACGTAAAGTCAGTCAAGAGCGTAAGTCAATGAGAATAGTATGAATACTATGATGGGTCTAAACTGACGCCACCTGTGGTATAGCAATTACATAGGGCACACTGGTACCAGCTGGAGACACTGGGGGGTTCCCTCCGGGGTGTAAGGCCGGTAGGGGTAGAGGAATGTTCGGGTACAAAGTCTGGGTCAACGAGGAATAACGAGGCTCCAGATACAGGAGCCCGTGCATGTACTCCCTTGATTAGCAGACAAAGCAGCAGTTGTAATCCAAGATGCTCGAATAGCATTGACGACAGCTAGCCAGCCTCTTCCTAGAGGCGGGCCCGAGTGATGATCCTCACAGGGGTAAATCCCAAACGATAGTGGAATCCACGGTACTCTTCTCTAGCGGTAACGGTCCCAAAGCAATATAATCCAACCAGAAATGGTTCTGCAATCGCCGACGCTGGTTCTCCTGTGCACTATACTTCACATTAGACTAGGTCGAACTTGACGTTACTTCACTAAACTCTGACACTTTTACTATTCTATTCGCACATGTTCTAAACACTCTATTTAGATGCAAGGTTGCTCACTTCACTGCACGTTGTATGCGTGGTGAAGGCTTTACTAGTAATGAACGAATTGCTGCTGTTTACACCTGCGCCGTATTTATACTTAAGTGACAATCTAGTTCCAACCTGGTCACTCTGGTCCTGAATCACTACACTGCCAAAGACATGTTCCAACATGTCCCAAACTCGCCCACTGCACCGGTCTGAGTACGAGACTGCCTGGAGCCTGGGGGGGGGGTGTCCAATAGGAGAGCGTATATTACTCTGGTTTGTACGCAGGTAAAGGGATATTCCGTGTATATATACAAATAATATACAAGGGATATCAAACGATATACAAATATTATACAAGGGATATCAAACAATAAATATATATATTCGGTTTAATCTGACCCTTTGTAACATTAAGTGTTAGATTAATACTCCCTAGATGTAACACTGAACGGCACAGTAAGTCCTTCATTCAGCCATTCATCACTGAGTACATGGTGACAGTACAGCCTGGCGAAATCTTCCTGGACACTTTACAATTTTTACTGTACATTTTACTGTATATTTCTGTTTATATTGTATATGTGGCTTCCAACAGAGTTTGTGATCTATAATCACACCTACGAATTTTATTTCATATACTCTTTCAATTTCGGTTTTGGGAATTGTATGTAGTTGGGGCGCGTGTTGCTTTTTAACAGCGGAGGAGTGCAAGAATGTGACAATGTGACCATGTGACCGCGGCAGCGCGAGAGAGCGGCAGTGCGGAAATAGGCTGTCTATTGCCATTCTCTAAGACAAACGCTAACCTTAACCAGCTCCTTAACAGCGCCTAAACTTAACCCTTCTAACCTTAACCAACTCCGAAACAATGCCTAACCTTAACCTTAACCTTAACCATGCCTAACCTTAACCTTAACCATAGAAAGAATATTGCCATTCTCTAAGACAAACTCTAACCTTAACCAGCTCCTTAACAGCGCCTAAACTTAACCCTCTAACCTTAACCAACTCCGAAACAATGCCTAACCTTAACCTTAACCTTAACCATGCCTAACCTTATCCGGCGAAAGAATACACGTTAAAAAAATAAAAAATAAAAATTGATGGGATTCAAAATTCAAGCAGGATCGCAGGACCGCAGCGCTGCCAGGTGAGCTAAGCTTCGAATGAAAATCATGGCGGATTACGGCTACATAATGCCGCAACCTCTGCCACTCCGCTCCTCCGCGCCTGCCGCGGGGTGTGTCGCAGCCAATCAGGGAAAATGCGGAAGCACTCGGCAGCACTCCTCCGCTGTTAATAAGCAATAGGCAGTTGGGGCAGGGGTCGGCAACCTTTACTATCAAAAGTGCCATTTTGCCCCTCCTGCACAAAATACATTTATTTATTTATCTATTTCTATATTTCATATAATTGCATACATCTGTGCGCCATCAGACAGATTCAGCCATCAGACACACTGCTAGCGCATAAAGGTTTTGTGTATCTGTTATTTAGTTAGACCCATTGGACATTTTCGTCTACAAAATTATATTTTTCGTTTTTAAGTTTGAGTTTGTCCAATACACGCTTTTGATTTTGGTGAGTGACGTTTTATATATATATGTATATATATATATATATATGTTGATAAAAATCCCAGGATGGAGAGATCTTGAATATGCACAGGAATGGAATTCATGCATGCGTTTAGTTTCACGCTCCAATATGGGTCCCAAATTGCGGCACAAATCTCGGGTATGTGTCTCGGTAGCGGACTCTACTTATTGTGCTCTCAGCAAATAGATCTGCCCTGTCTCTGAAAACACACTTTTGACAAGTCTTCCGATAACGCAAGATAAGCCATGATGCATTTAAGCATTACATCACGCGCAGGAGTGGTTTGTGACCAATAAACCATGCCTAGGGGTGGTCGTTAGACCCCCCTAGGCATGGTTTATTGGTCACAAATCACGACTACAAGTGGTGTAAAGCTTTTATACAACTGCCAGATTCATCCAACCTTATTTCTATACAATAAACACACATTAATCGAAGATTTATTGAAAAAACCATCCGCCAGAAAAAGTAGTTCCCACAACTACAAAAAAGACAAGTTGCCTCCATGTGGAAGCAGCTTGAAGTGCATCCAACCAAACTAACACATCCAACTGTGTATTATTGGAATGATTGAGAGAAGTTGCCTCATGTGGAAGCAGCTTGAAGTGCATCCAACCAACTAACACATCCAACTGTGTATTATTGGAATGATTGATTGAAAATTGTATTACCAGATGCAGAATGGGTACAATACAGTACGGCTCAATACACACAATTGTTAAGGGAATGCAGACCTACTTTCCATAGAACTTCATTCTTAGATGCTTCTATATAAAGTAGGTAAAACAAATTAAAACGTTTTCTTTGCCCTATAGGAAAAAAACGTTTTCTTCGCCCTATTTTTTTATTTATTTCTTTTAGCCTAAACTTAACCAGTTGGAAACCAGGGGTACAGTAATAAAATTAGCAATCAACCAATCAATCAATTCAATAGACCATGCTCACTTAAAACAGCGCTGCTTCTCTCTCAGTCTGACTCCCCCGCTGTTGCAGACAGGAGTGTGTGTGTGTGTGTGTGTGTGTGTGTGTGTGCGTGTGTGTGTGTGTGTGTCACAGTGTGTGTGTGTGTGTGTGTGTGTGTGTGTGTGTATGTGTGTGTGTGTGTGTGTGTGTGTGTGTGTGTGTGTGTGTGTATGTGTGTGTGTGTTTGTGGGTACGCCAGCGTCGGACAGTGTGAGAGTGAACGCTGCAGTCAGTGGGAAGGAAGTAGAAATTTAAATCAATCAATTAATCAATCAATCAATCCGCGATTTTTCTTTTGTTCTAGATTGACTCAAGACCCATCAATTACATCATCCAACATTGTTTAAAGGACTAACACATTCCCCTTGACAGAATCGCTTCATATTTAGTCGTTATGGTGCTATCAACATATCCATTTGTTGTCCGCGATCTTGTTTTCTCCCGGAGTGAGCCGGGGAGTGATATGTGATTCGGTTGTGGGCGGGTCCTGAGCCCAGGACCGTGGATTGTTGCCAATAAAGACGTGTAAATGGCCAATCAGAATCGAGAAATTTGCATGCCGTTGTATAATCATTCGTAAATACCTATTCCAAATGCTATTTATAGAGTTTGACAACAATTAAACTCATGCCTCTATTTTACAATGAACTATAATTCATTATGAGTCATACCGAACACTTCTGTGTTGAAACTCTAATGCATGGAAGCTTATTCCGTCTGTTGCAGTTTTCCTATTCTACAGCTTTGTGCCATGTACGCACGCTCGGAGCTGTGCGTAGTTGTACAATCTCAAACACACGTTCATATTGATAAATCCCACACTTTGCTTAGAAGTTATCATGCGCACGTTTTACGCACATATCTGTGCGTACGCAGCATTGATAAATGAGCGCCCTGGCTTTCAGAATATTCCAATTTTATCATCAAATTCAGATGATAAATAAAATGTTGACGCTTATAAAGGCATGACAAGCTGAGAACGGAGCAATTTAACAGCCGCAGCTCTGGGCTGTGTCTCCCCTCCTTCCCTCTCCTTTACTACAGGTGTCCCTGAAACAAACAAAACCACGGATGAATGACAAGTTTGTAACACAGCAGGGTCTTTACAATAGGCTGAACATTTTCATATTTTTTCTTGTTCGCCCAATAATGTTGATTATAAAAGATCGTATAATATAGCATTGTATAGCAGTGTACATAAAGACCCAATGCCTCATCCGTAGCTAACAGTGTACTGCACTGCCACAGGACCTGTGGCATGCTCTGTAAATAGCTCATGTACAGATACCGATATGCCTACTTTGTTTACTTGTTTATTGCACTATGTCGCTCTATTGGTTGGACTCTTATATTATTACTTGTATTATGCACATCGTTGCGGGCGAGACCCCCCGCATTTCACTGTATACCTGTATGCCGTGACAAATAAAACTCTTGTATCTTGTATCTTGTAATATTAACGTCGGGAAACACACACCCACTGTCTTCCGCGCAACTTTCCGACATCATCACAGCTGATCTGAGAAAAAGAATACAATCCTCGTCCTCTACTTTAGTTAGCTTATAGTATACGGTGAGTCATTATCAACAATAGTATCAGGACCGATCGTTTGGGAAATGCATGTGTTAAGAGAGCATCATGAGCAAGGCGGTAAACAGTTTTTGTTTGATTTATCGAATAAATGTTCAAACAAACAATAGTTTCGAGCTGCAACTCTGATTCCATATGAAGAACATTATACAGTAACATAATGTATATGTTCTTCATATGGAATCATATAGTTGTTCATATAGTTATAGGCTAGCGTTGCCAAAAGACTATTGAACAGAGAATAAGAGAGCTGAGAGCGGGGCACACAAACGGGCTGGAAAAGCTGGTCAGGAAGGCCAGTAACGTGGAAGGGTTGGAGCTGGACTTAAGCTCCATGCCATCATGGACAATAGTTTCAAGTTTCAAGTTTCAAGTTTCTTTAATAGTTGTCATACAGAAGTACAGAATACTTTTATACAAAATGCTTCTTACTGTTACGCTCCAGAGACTGTGCAAGACAAGATAAGTATGAAATAAAATAACATAGTATAGCATATAAATTAGAAGTAAAAAAAAATGAGGTCACAGTGTTCAGTATAGACATATGTACAATGTTCGATGCAGAATAGACGTAACTGAGTTACCATATAATATACAATACTGTGCAGTGTACTAATACAATACTATATAGTGCAAGGCAGAAATGGGATGAGGTGCAATTTAGGTACAATTTACAGTGGGTGTACGAGTTGTAGTGCAAATCCTTTATCAATAAATATAAAGTGTGTTTGTGTGGTTTAAGTGAGTGTGTGCGTGTGGGTGTGTGTGCTGTGTGCATTTGATGGTTGTTGCATAGTGTTTATTGTTCGTTTAGCAGCCTGATGGCCTGGGGATAGAAGCTTCTTCTGAGTCTTTCTGTGCTCGCCTTAAGACTCCGGTATCGCTTGCCTGACCGCAGCAGTTCAAAGAGGCAGTTGTTCGGGTGGCTCGAGTCCTTAATAATTATCTTAGCCTTCCCCCTGCACCGCTTGTTGTAAATGTTCTGGAGGGTGGGAAGCCCCCCTCCAATTGTGCGTTCGGCTGAACGTGTCACTCTTTGTAGTCTGCTACGGTCTTGTGCAGTGCTTTTCCCAAACCAGGAGGTGATGTTGCCAGTCAGGATGCACTCTATTGTACATGAGTAGAAGTTCCTAAGGATCTTCTGACTGACTTGGAACTTCCTTAGGCGCCTGAGGAAGTAGAGGCGTTGTCGTGCCTTCTTCACAACACTGTCAATGTGTGTGGTCCATGTCAAGTCCTCGGATATGTGGGCTCCGAGGTACTTGAAACTGTTCACTCTCTCAACCGGTGCCCCGTCGATGCTGAGGGGGCTGTAGTCCTTGACCCCCGACCTCCTGAAGTCCACAATCATCTCTTTTGTTTTGCTGACGTTCAGGGAGAGGCAGTTCTCCTGACACCACTGTGACAGATTCTCTACCTCTTCCAGGTAGGCCCTCTCGTCGTTGGCAGAGATCAGGCCCACCACTACTGTGTCATCAGCAAATTTGATGATTGTGTTGTTGTTCCGCTGTGCCACGCAGTCATGTGTGTACAGGGAGTAGAGGAGGGGGCTCAGAACACAGCCCTGGGGGGCCCCTATGTAATATAATAATGCAGGACCTGTTCAGAGGTCTTTAATTGGCATGCAACTATCCTCAATGTTTTTAGCGGTTAGCACACACGGTTACACACACACACACCGGAACACACACGCATGCATTGTTCTTTGTAGGATCGCAGATGCGATTCATCTCTGCGATTAACCCATCCCGTCGTCCTTCCCCCCAAGGGCAGCTGGGAGCAGACAGGCGTCGGCGAGGGCCGCGCCAGGGGACCAATCCAAGTGCTCCTGCCCGTCTTCGTCAAGGACGCCACAGCGTTAACGATCTGTTGTTGTGCATGTTTTTCCGTTGGGTTTATCTTATCGGGGGGGAAACCCTTGCGAGCACGGGGAGAACATGAAACTCCACACAGAAAGGCCTGGGAAATACCCCACCTGGGTACCTGGGATCATGGAAACCTGGTCCCCAAGCGGGAATCGAACCCTGGACCTTCTTGCTGTGAGGCGACAGTGTTAACCACTACACCACCGTGCCGCCTATGTTGAGCGTGATGGATGAGGAGGTGCAGTTGCCTGCTCTTACCACCTGGGGTCTGCCCGTCAGGAAGTCCAGGACCCACTGGCAGAGGTCATAGTTCAAGCCCAGGTCCCTGAGCTTGGCTATGAGTTTGGAGGGGACTATGGTATTGAATGCTGAGCTGTAGTCGATGAACAGCATTCTCACATAGTTCCCCTGCCTCTTGTCCAGGTGTGATGCTGCTGTGTGCAGCACATGGGCTATGGCGTCCTCCGTGGACCTGTTGGGGCGATATGCAAATTGCAGGGGGTCCAGGTTGATGGGGAGGGAGGAACAGATGTAGCCCTTCACTAGCTTCTCAAAGCACTTCATGGCTATGGAGGTGAGGGCTACAGGGGGGTAGTCGTTGAGGCAAGCGGGCGTAGATTTTTTGGGTACAGGGATGATGGTGGACTTCTTCAGACAGGTGGGGATGACAGCCTGTTCCAAGGACAGGTTGAAGATGTCAGTGAATACCGGGGCCAGTTGGTCGGCACAGACTTTTAGGACGCGGCCGGGGATGCCGTCCGGTCCTGCTGCCTTCCTGATATTCACTTTTTTAAAGATCCGTCTCACCTCATGCTCTGTTACCCTGAACACTGAGTCTCCATCAGCAGACCCCCCCCCCCCATTGCCGTGGTTTGTAGGCTGGTGTTGTTATTCACAGCCTCAAACCTCGCATAGAAGGAATTGAGATCATTTGCTAAGGAGATGTCACTGTTCAGTTTGAGGGGGGTGCCTTTGTAATCTGTCATTGTTCTGAGGCCCTGCCACATGCCTCTAGAGTCAGCCTGTTCAAACTGAAGTTCAACTTTATCCCTGTAACGCCGTTTTGCCTCTATTACTGCTCTCCTGACGTTGTATCTTGCCGTCTTGTGTTCTTCCATGTTGCCTGTCACCAGCCCTGTGTTGTATGCTGATGTGCGCACTTTCAGAGCCTCACGGACGGATTTATCTACCCAGGGCTTTTGATTTGGGTAGATTCTAATTGTGGTAGAGGGGATTGTTTCTTCTACCAGAGTACAGACAAAGTCAAGCACCGTTTCAGTGTATTCGTTAATATTGGCTGTGTTATCACGGAATACCCTCCAGTCTGTGCATTCAAGTGCAGCTTGGAGTGCCTCCCCTGACGTCACGGTCCAACGCTTAACCTCTCGCAAGACCACCGGCGTTCGCTTGAGACTTTGTTTATACTTTGGCAAAAGAAAAATGGCGGCGTGATCGGACTTACCGAATGGGCTAAGAGCCTGTGACTTGTACCCATTCTTAAATTGCGAGTATACATGGTCTAATATGTTCTCGCCTCTGGTGGGACAGGTCACATGCTGATAGAAATTCGGCAACACCTTTTTAAGACGCGCGCTGTTGAAATCGCCCAGAACCAGAATGACAGCGTCAACGCTAGCTATCTGTTGTTTGTTTACCTCGTCGTGAAGTTTTGAAAGTGCGACCCCAGTGTTCGCGTGTGGTGGAATGTACACTCCGATGAGGATGATGGACGTTAACTCTCTTGGGAGGAAGAAGGGTCGACATTTTATCGTGATAAACTCCAGGTCTGGGGAGCAGTGGTTAGACAGTTCCTTTGCGTTGCCTAAATCGCACCACTCCTTGTTTATCATGAAGGCAATGCCGCCTCCTTTCTTCTTTAGTGACTCTTCTGCCGTCCGGTCCTTGCGGAGAACGAAGAAGTGGTCTGCCGGTTCTATTGCGTGATTCGGGACATTTGGACTCAGCCAAGTTTCTGTGAAACAGAGGACGTTACAATCCCGAATGTCCCTCTGGAATTGGATCCGTGCTCTGTCGTCCAGTTTATTTCCTTATTTAATACCTCCCACCCACAACACACGGACTTGGCTGATAGAAGGAGCACGTTCAGTGTTAGACTAATACTCCCTAGATGTAACACTGAACGGCACAGTAAGTTCCGACAGCCATTCATCACTGAGTACATGGTGACAGTACAGCCTGGCGAAATCTTCCTGGACACTTTACAATTTTTACTTTACATTTTACTGTATATTTCTGTTTATTTGTGGCTGTATAGTATTATATTATTCTTATTTGAGTCCTATTGACTACCTAAATATTTAGTGTTCAATGTGAGCGATCTGTAGTGCCGAATTTCCCTCAGGATAAAAAGGATTTCTATTCTATTCTAAGAATGATATTTTGACAATGAACTTCCATCCATGTTGCTGTGCAATTTACTGTACTGAGATAAAAATAGGGACATTTATGACGTCCTCGCTCTCTGATTCTCTTTTTCTCTCTGGCATAAAATATAAACCTCATGACCCAGGTGGTAAACTGGGTTGCGCTGATTCTACAGTTATTTCTGTTTAAAAGGTCAAATATTATTATAGTCGTTAGTGAACTTCCACAAGCCATCTCTCTCTCTCTCTCACCAAATGTCAGAGTAGGTATTCAAGACGAACCACATTATTATCATAGTAAAAATAACTTATGCAATTCTGTTGTATTTAAGTTGGGAGAGGGCTCTGCAGTATTACCTTCAGACCACCAACAGTCTCAACAGACTGAAAACAAACAGACTATTAAAAACATATTTTCTTACATTTTATTTTATGTATTACCAAAATGGTACACCTTGGAACCTCTGCATTACCAGACGACTGCTCTACCTCCTGATTCCTGTATATATATATATTATTCTTAATTTTTTTAATATTTTTTTACTATGATTACACTTACAGCATATTCATGACTATTGTACTAAACGAACACCTCTACAGGTTTTTGTTTTTTCATGAAGGTTCATTGCTCTGTTTTCGGGTCGTGTTCTCAAAAAATGGTCCTTGTGGTGGATTGGAGATGTACGTTTTATTAATATAGGGTCACACGGCCGGGAATCGGGGCTGAACACTGGGAAAGACCATTTATTAGATAGTACCCCTTGGAATTAAATTTAGAAGGTTGAACTCTGTTTTCTTTTCTCTTGTCTGTATAATTGTTAGTCTGTATTATTATTATTGTTTTTGTTATTTTCTTGTGAAGTTCTATGTATTGTGATTGTGGTTAATGTGTTGTCTTGTTTCATGTGAATAATAATAAAAAATTTGATAAAAAAAAAAATACTATTGTACTAAACATGAAAATGAAGGCACACAAGTACATTGCAATTATACTCTCAGAAAAGTACCTATGTATAGAAGATTTAGAATATTATTGTATTGTCAATGTACACAAGGCAATTTAAATTTGTCTTTTCGCATATCCGTCCTAGTTACAAATACACACAGTCCTCATATCCCTCCTACTGTAGTTACAAATACACACAGTCCTCATATCCCTCCTACTGTAGTTACAAATACACACAGTCCTCATATCGCTCCTAGTTACAGATGCACACAGTCCCCATATCCCTCCTAGTTACACACACACAGTCCACCACACATGTGCATTTCATCAGAGGTCAGAGCGCATGGTCGGCTGCAGTGCAGCGCCCCTGGAGCAGTTTTGGTGTTCAGTGCCTTGCTCAAGGGCAGAATGGTAGGCACCCTATATGTAATATCAGCCACCAGCTCACAGTTGTAATACAGCCTCATGTCGGGGATGGAACCAGCAACCTTTTGGTTACTGGCTGGCCTCTTTACCTCTAGGCCACCATGTCTCCCCAATAGAAATATGCTTATAACACACTTGTTACGACCCCTGTGAGTCTAAGGGTAAAGGGCTGTAACATAACAGTTGGTTGACAGAAAAGATGGACCACGTTTGTAAACAACAATGATATTTATTGAAAGATGCAAAGGAAGCACATGTAGCTCAGGGGTGAGCCCAGGCCAAAACAACAAACAAACACCACTATACTCCAAATAAACCCAAATCTAATCTATGGTAAAAGAGATTACATTACCTAAACTACTCTTACCTAACCAAAACAGGAGAAAACAATATCCAAAGGAAATGGCAGCTCACCCCATCTGTGCTTCCTGAGAAAGAGAGAAAAACACATTAATTATACAGAAACAAAGACAGCATATATACAAAAACAAACTATAACTAACAATGCTCTCTCTGTGGCCATACACACACAAGGACATTTCCACTAAGCACCAAAGGCCAATAAACGAAATGCAATATTGTCAAAGGTACAGGTTACAAAATCACACTAGGCCTAGCCTCATGCCAGAGAGAGAGAAAGACTGAAGTGAGAAGCCATGTTTTAACAGGTGTGGGGTGATCCATGATTGGGTGGTGTTGATTGAGTGTTGGAGTCTGGAAAACCATCCACCAATCGGTGCTGTGTTGCTATAATGGAAGGATTGGCCTGGCAGGGACCAATGGTGAAGGGAACAATGGCTGGAGGGAGGAAACAAAATGGAGAACACACACACATGGAGACACACACTGGGGAATATATACATTGGGATGTAACACCCCCATACATAAGACAAAAACATGTTTGACACTCAACACCAACTAAACATGTTTTTTTTTAACAACGAGATAACATCTCTCAGATAACATGTACTTCAAAACAAAGAGCTATGAAAAAAACTAGCAGTTGGTACAACAACCACTCGGGTCAACAATGACAGAACGAGTTGACGGCAAGAGAGACTGAGTCGACAGCAACATAAAACGAGTCCACAGCAACATAGACCGAGTAGACAGCAAAATAGAACAAGTCGACAGCACGAGAGATTTAACTCCGAGATAGAGCATGAATGAATGAATGAATGAAAACTTTATTTAACAGATTGCAGAATGGGTACAATACAGTACGGCTCAATACATACAATTGTTAAGGGGATGCAGACCTGAGAAAGACGTTTGTCTTGTTTCCATCAGGGTCCCCCATTTTCAATTCATATAGACATTTATGACATACACAACATACATGACATTTATGGCATAGGGACATATAGGTATTTAGTACTGATACATTTGTGACATAGGCGGTATTCAAATATACAGTACTGTTACCCCTAGATCCTGACAGAGTATATACATATGATGGGGAGGGGACTGTACATTAGGAGGGGGTGGGTGGGTGGGAGGGAAATATACATACGGCGGGGAGGGAATATATACATGCGGTGGGGAGGAGACTGTCTATTAGGAGGTGGTGGGGGTTTTGGGCATTTACGGTGGCCAGTTTCGAATTGCAGCCTCCCGTAGGTGCTCTTTAAGGGCGGTTTTGAATGTGGGCAGGGATTCACATTCCTTTACAGCTTTGGGTAGGGCGTTCCACATTGTTGTGGCATAATTGCGAAACGTGTTTAGTCCCTTGTTTGAGCCGAATCTGGGTTTAACATGATTTGTTGAGCTTCCTCTGGTGTAGTGGTTGTGGTATTCACTGACCTTTGGGAAGTATTTTGACATGTACATGGGCACCCCGGTCGTATAGTGTATCTTGTAGACCAGGCCCATTGCAAGTTGCTGTACTCTGTCGTCTACTCTAAGCCATCCTAGGTTGGCAAAGTGGGCAGGGGTGAGGTGGGTTCTGGGGTTCAGGTCAAGTAGTAGTCTGACCAGTTTGTTTTGTGATGTTTGTAATTTTGTTTTAAGCGCCTTTGAGGTGCTTTGGTACCATGAGGTGCACGCATAGTCATAGTACCCTTGAATGAGTGCTCCTGCCAGAGTCTTCAGGGTATTCTTGTTTACCAGAGAGGAGATCCGGTACAAGAATCTAGTTCGTTGGTTGACACATTCTCAGACCCCTTCTTATGCTCTATGCTGAGGTTATAATTTTGCACTATGAGCGCCCAACGCATGAGGCGCTGATTGTGGTTGTACATCCGCGACAGAAAAACCAATGGGTTGTGGTCGGTGTATACTACCACTGGTAATACGCTCGAACCGACATACACCTCAAAATGTTGCAACGCATACAACATAGCCAAAGTCTCCTTTTCAATAGTGGAATAGTTTAGTTGATGTTTGTTAAATTTCCGGGAGAAATAACAAACCGGGTGACTGACACCATCGTGATCTTCCTGTAATAACACTCCTCCAGCTCCCACCCCGCTGGCATCCACCTCCAGCTGGAACGGCAGGGAGAAATCTGGAGCAGAGAGAACAGGGGAACTGCATAAGAGAGCTTTAACACTATCAAATGCATTTTGACAATCAGCTGTCCAAATGAATGGTTTGGACGGGCTACACAGGCTAGTGAGAGAAGTGACGACAGAAGAAAAGTTTCGGCAAAAACCACAGTAATACCCAGCCATCCCAAGGAATCTACGCAATTCCCGCCTAGTAGTAGGCACTGGAAAAGTTGTGATTGCAGATATTTTTGCATCCACCGGACGCACTTGTCCTTGTCCTACCTGCTTACCAAGATAGGTAACCGTAGCCTTGCCAAACTCACACTTGGCAAGGTTAAGGGTCAGGGAGGCTCCAGCTAAGCGGTCAAAGACAGTTTGTAAGGTTGTCATGTGGTCACGCCAGTTGGTCGAATAGACAACCAGGTCATCGAGATAGGCATTACAATTTGGAACACCAGCCAGGACTAGGGTCACCAGTCGCTGGAAAGTGGCCGGGGCATTACGCATTCCAAAAGGCATTACAGTATATTGCAAAAAATTGTCAGGAGTAACAAACGCCGAGATTTCCGAGGCACGGGGGGTCAAAGGGACCTGCCAGTAACCCTTTAACAAATCTAGTTTGCTAACATAGGTGGCAGATCCAAGGTTGTCAATACAATCTTCCATGCGGGGCAGTGGGAAGGAATCAGGCACGGTGACAGCATTTACCTTTCGGAAATCAGTACAAAATCTAGGAGTTCCATCCGATTTGGGAGCTAACAAGCAAGGTGAACTCCAGGGACTGCAACTTGGCTTGGCTAAACCATGTTTTAACAAATAGTCAACCTCCTGTTGCATCATGGCCCTCTTGGTGATGTTAACACGGTATGCATGTTGCTTGATAGGCACAGCGTTGTTAACATTAATATCATGGGCCAATACAGAAGTACAGCAGGGAACATCACCAAACAGAGCCATGTAGGCCTGAATCAAATTTGTGATGTCCTCTCGCTGCTCCTCAGGTAAGTGTGCTAAGTGAGTGGGCAGGTTCAATAACATCTCAGTGTTGGACAATCTAGCACCCTGATGGGCTGCATTGCGCAACTCTAAGCCATCTACATCCTCACCACTAACGTCAGGAGAGTCCGGAACTATTGGAGTTGAGGCAACAGCAGAGACGGCCAGTCCGGCTGTCTGGTCTGAGGTCTTCACCTGCACACTATCTCTGGAAAAATATGGTTTAAGCATATTGATGTGGCAAACACGAGAGTGACGTTTACGATCAGGGGTGCGAACCACATAGTCTGTATCACTTATCTTCTGGTCTATTGCATACGGTCCGGAAAAACGAGCGGAAAGAGCAGAACCAAGGATAGGTAACAGGACTAGAACCTTATCACCTGGCTGGAAAGATCGAGAAACAGCTTTCTCGTCATAGTGCCGTTTCATAGTTCTCTGGGAAGAAGAGAGCGCTTCTTTTGCGAGAGAGCACGCCTGATGCAGTAGCTCTCGAAACTGGCTAACAAAATCTAGAACATTAGTGGGTGTGCTGGCACCCTTTGACATGAACCGTTCTTTAAGAACTTTCAGAGGCCCTCTAACAGTGTGCCCGAAAACGAGCTCAGCAGGACTGAAACCAAGAGACTCCTGTATGGTCTCTCGCGCAGCAAATAGAACAAGGGGGACACCCTCATCCCAATCTTTCTCTGTGTCTAAGCAATATTTACGCAGCATGGACTTTAAGGTCTGATGCCAACGTTCTAGAGCCCCCTGAGTTTCAGGGTGGTAGGCACTGGACACTATATGTCGGATACCCAGGGACTGTAACACTTGCTCAAATAACCTAGACAGGAAGTTGGTGCCTTGGTCCGTTTGTACTACCTTAGGCAGTCCAAACGTGGAGAAGAACTTCGTCAAAGCCTTAATTATTACAGGCGCTGTAATTCTGCGAAGAGGGATAGCCTCAGGGAAACGGGTGGCGGTACACATTATTGTCAACAAAAACTGATTGCCGGCTTTGGTCTTTGGCAACGGACCAACACAGTCAACTATGACATGTTCAAATGGTTCACCGACCGCTGGTATAGGACAGAGGGGAGCAGGTGGAATTACCTGGTTTGGCTTTCCGGTGATCTGACAAGTACTACAGGTACGACAGTACTGTGCTACATCGGACTTCAAACCGGGCCAAAAGAAATGTTGAAGTATTCTGTTGTATGTTTTAGTGACTCCCAAGTGTCCAGACCAAGGGTGGTCATGGGCCAAGAACAGTACATGCTGACGATAAACTGCAGGGACAACAATCTGATAAACAGTGCTCCAGTCTGGTACCTGATCTGGTAGCCCTATCTCCGATTGTGCATACTCTGCCAGTCTAGTACCATGGGACCTCCATGTACGCATCAAAACTCCTTCATCCACAAAATAAGAATGCAACTCTCTCCTCTGTTCTGTTTCAAGAGAAGAGAAACATTTTGCAAGAGAAGGGTCAGCCTTCTGGGCAGTAATTAGCATTTCACGAGTAACGGGTAACTTCAATGCGTCGGAACTAGTTACAGTTGTCTGTGGGGGTACCTTACTATGAGTCGGTGGTTTGTCAGCGGTATCAGAAGTTGGAGCCAGCAACTCCTCCCTGACAAAGGCTGAAGCAAAAACAGAGTCAGACAAATTAATTTCATCACCTCTCTTTTTCAATTGAGCCCGAGTGACAACACTTGCAGAAAAAACTTCAGGGAAGTTCTGTGACAAGTCATCAGGCAGATAATCTGTGTCTGGGTGATCCAACACTTCCAGCACAGCGTTCACCTGTCCTCCAGCTAAATCATTTCCCATGATAAAGGAAATGCCTTTAACTGGCAAGGAAGGTCTCACCCCTATTTTAAAGAAACCAGTGACCAAATCAGATTGTACATGAATACAGTGTAACGGGGCTGGCACGAAACCCATCTCAATACCTTGAACTAGGACACTAGAACCACAGGAAGATTTCTCAGACAGAGGTAGTACATCAGAGAGGATAAAGGATTGTGAGGCTCCAGTATCTCGTAAGATCTGAACTGTACACTGATCTTTTGGATCCCCTGTCAAGGAAACTAAACCCTTGGAAGTAAATGGCCTGAAACAAGGATCGAGAACATCCTGATCATTGTGCATCTGTTGATCGGAATCAGGTGCCATTTTAATCAGACCAACCCCTTTGGGTTGTCTAAAGTTCTGAGAGGACGGTTGCTGCTTACGTTTCAATGTTAAACAGTCAGAAATAACATGACCAGGCTTATGACAGTAGTAACATGCCCGCTCCTCTTTTGAGCGTGGAGGTGACATTTTTGGTCGGGGTGTGTGAATTCTGAATGGTTGGGGACAGAATGTTTCTGAGAGAAATCATGGGGGAGAAACGAGTCACGCCTATCTACAAACACAGTTTTATGGGTTAGCGCAAACTCATCAGCTAATACAGCAGCTTGCTGCAGAGTGGACACTTTCTGCTCACTCAGGTAAATTACAATACGCTCTGGCAAACGATTCTTAAACTCTTCTAATAGAATGAGTTCTCTGAGAGAGTTAAGATCTGAGGCCTTGCTTGCTGCACACCATTTATCAAAGAGAGTTCCCTTCTCTCTAGCAAACTCTACAAAGGTCTGGTTGACAGCTCTCCTGTGACTGCGAAACCTCTGCCTATAAGCTTCGGGCACAAGCTCATATGCACGAAGGATGGCAGCCTTCACAGTATCATACAGTAAACTATCTTCTAGGGAAAGTGTTGAACAAACCTCTTGGGCTTTACCAGTCAATTTGCATTGAAGCAACAAAGGCCAGACCTCTCTTGGCCATCGCAATGAAGCAGCAATACGCTCAAACACATTAAAATAAGTATCAACTTCTGTCTCTCGGAACGGAGGCACCAAAGCAATGTGTTTACTTATATCAAAAGTGTGTGATGAATAAGCTGTGGAGGAGGACATACCCGGGCCTTGTGGAGGAGTCGGTGTAGCAGAGTTGGATCCACTCCTTTGGTCTCCCAGCTCCAACTCCCGCAGTCTAAGCTCTTTTTCCACCTCAAGCTCCAACCTACGGATGTTAACAGCCCTTTCATTTTCCGCCTCAAGCTCCATTTTACGAAGCCGATACTCCGCCTCACGTGCTTGTGCCTTCTCCTGAGCCTCCATCTGGAGACGGGCTATTCTAACCTTGACCTGGGCCCCTTCTCGAGACCCAGATGACACAGGAGAGGCCAAGTGAAAATGTGGCAATGTGACTCTCACACCTGCCTTTTCAGCACCATGGGCTTGCTCCTCAGAAGACTGTGCTTCCGTAGGTTCACCAGGAGGACTTGCATGTTCATCAGAGACCACAGGTAAAACAAGCATCCCCTGCTCCAACAGCTTATCTACCACAAGACACCTGATATCCTGCTTAAGATGCTTCTGTTGAACCGAGAGTTTAAAATGTGTGGCAATCTCCACTAAGTCTGCTATCTAGCGCTTCCCAAGTAGGATTGCTCAAGAATTTCCCCAGAACAAAAGTACTAACTTTCATTATTTTTTTTTTTTACGCAAATGCCATTTTTACACACAAATTAATTAATTACTATACAAGTGTAAACAAACACAGTTCACCAAATCCATCAACCAACAATTGAACACGGGTTACAAGATCCAGGCAGAGCCCCCATTTATGTTACGACCCCTGTGAGTCTAAGGGTAAAGGGCTGTAACATAACAGTTGGTTGACAGAAAAGATGGACCACGTTTGTAAACAACAATGATATTTATTGAAAGATGCAAAGGAAGCACATGTAGCTCAGGGGTGAGCCCAGGCCAAAACAACAAACAAACACCACTATACTCCAAATAAACCCAAATCTAATCTATGGTAAAAGAGATTACATTACCTAAACTACTCTTACCTAACCAAAACAGGAGAAAACAATATCCAAAGGAAATGGCAGCTCACCCCATCTGTGCTTCCTGAGAAAGAGAGAAAAACACATTAATTATACAGAAACAAAGACAGCATATATACAAAAACAAACTATAACTAACAATGCTCTCTCTGTGGCCATACACACACAAGGACATTTCCACTAAGCACCAAAGGCCAATAAACGAAATGCAATATTGTCAAAGGTACAGGTTACAAAATCACACTAGGCCTAGCCTCATGCCAGAGAGAGAGAAAGACTGAAGTGAGAAGCCATGTTTTAACAGGTGTGGGGTGATCCATGATTGGGTGGTGTTGATTGAGTGTTGGAGTCTGGAAAACCATCCACCAATCGGTGCTGTGTTGCTATAATGGAAGGATTGGCCTGGCAGGGACCAATGGTGAAGGGAACAATGGCTGGAGGGAGGAAACAAAATGGAGAACACACACACATGGAGACACACACTGGGGAATATATACATTGGGATGTAACAACACTTAACCTCTTAAGTCCGAGCGGTCCGGTACCGGACTGACAATGACATCACACCATAAATCCATCTAGTAAAGATCCTAACCCTGTCATAACAGCAGTCAAAGTGTATATTTTCAGCACTACGTTTGTTTACCAATAGTTTAAGTGTTATTAGTGAAATATTAGTTATAGAAATCTAGTCGGAAAAAGGCGAGGGTTGATGTGAGGTAATGGCGCGTGTTTGTAGTCCTATGAGCAGAGGAGACCCAAGACTTTCGATGGGCTTTCGAATACAAAAAAATATAAACTACACTTCCTAGCTCATGCCAGCCCCTGTCAATCATCTGACTTCTACAGTAGATTGACTTTTTTATTTATCTTATTTTTCTGGATCATATCCCACAAACCTCAACGTTATTGCCATAAAACAGAACAAGGTTAGTTTCTCTACCTTTCTGTGAACGTCTAGCAAAAAATGGCTTTGCAATCTGATGAGAAATGTACATTATAAAAAAGTAACTGTACTTACAGTAGATTTCATTCACAGTTTGTGAATCACACCTGGTGATACTAAATCCAGATTGAACTAGAGATTTGGCCCGATCCATAGATGTGTGACTTGGCCATAATAAGGTCATTTATAGGCCTGATATTCTATATTCTATAATCGTATTTCAAATTGCATGTGTCCGGATGCCAGAATTCAGTCCTGTTTCTATAAAATCTCCTGTTTAATCATCTGCCCTTTATTAATTTGCTTAGATATTTGGTGCACGTGATCTCAAGAAGGTGCTGCATGAGCTCAGTGGCAATTTTTCATGTCTGGTAATTTTTTGCATGGTGTTGTTCACCGTCAAAGATGAAAAAAGAAAATAATTTTTTTATCTACTTTTTCTCCCCGTTTTTCAATTTTTTGTCCCATCCCAATTTCGTATTATCCAATTCTTCCCTCCCCTGTCTCGAACGTTGCTAGACCATGCCTCCCACTGGTCGGCTGCAATGTGGACGAAGCCTTGCATCACGTGTCCCCTCCGGTACACAAGGAGGCAGCCATCGCATCTTTTCACCTGTACAGTGCGATCTCTCAGTGGCGAGGAGTAACGCGTGGGAGGCTCACGCTGCCCCCGATACTTCCTGATTCTGCTGTACAGGCGCACCAACCGACCTATAGGAGTCGCTGTCCACAACGTCCGATCCCCACCCACCGGCTTTCCCACCCCCTAATACTGCCAATTGTATTAGTATGAATGACCAGCCAAGCCGGAAGCAACGCCGAGAGCTGGGCTCGAACCCAGCATCTCCTGCGTTAGTGGCGAGCGCCTTGCCCACTGCGCCCATGAAAAGATTTTTTTTTTAATTGATATTCTCCTTTGGTTCATCACAATTTACTCAAGCCTAGTAACAGACACAATATTTCTGACACCGCCTGGGAATACATTCCCTGAGATCCATAGATGTCCCTAGATACCAAATCCAATAACATGCAACAATGGACCTTGTAGAAGTGGAGAAATCTTCCATTTACTTATGTATGTATTTTTAGGTGGATTTTCTGAAAATAGGGCTAGGGCTTAAGAGGTTACTAAACATTTACTTTCTGTATGGAAAAATATAGGCTACACATTTTTGACATGGGTGTCAATCAGGCCATGTGAGCGGATCGGAGCGGCGCGGGGCGCGGAGCGGGCTGTTTTGACGTGAGCGAGGAGTGGGTTTTAAAATGAGTCGGCGCGACGTCCGGAGCGAGAGTTCTCCTCCGCTCCAATCCACTCCAGGCCGCTCACAGTGGTTTAACACTGTTGATGTAATATATACATGCAGTACAATGCCAAAGCAACAGATGGCGATGTACAAACATGAAGGCCATTTTCAACCAATGAGAAGGGTTCAGGCTTCGTCACTGTAGAGACGCCCACCATAGATATCTATGACGCCCACACTCACTCCTGTTAAAAAAAGTATCGACGCCATTGTTGTTGACGTTAGCTTACATGCTAATGTTAATGGCAGCGACCATAGCATTGTGGCTCGGCTAGCCTATCATCGCTTAATAGAACTAGTGAATGGATAAACAACGTTATTTAACATTGCAGAATGGCTACAATTACAATGCGGCTCAATACAAACAATTGTTAAGGGGCCCAGGGGGTGTAGACTGTTGTAGTTTGAGCTCATTTACACCATGCTCCAAAAAAGAAAAAGAAAAACTGCCGAGCGATCTGGCGCGGGGAGCGGGGAGCGCTCGATTCAAGGTGAGTGGGGAGCGAGCGGAGAGCGACTTGGGAGCGGGGTCAACATGAGCGATTAGCGGAGCGGACCAAGCTTTAAAGAGCGAAGAGCGGATTTCTCGGCCGCGCCGATCCGCTCACGTGGCCTGGTGTCAATGCATGTGGTAAAAGCTGTCGACTTCCTTATCCACGTGTAACGGAGGTACCGCAAGTATATCCACAGTCACGATGGACTTCAAGTGTTGTGAAGTGACTGTGGACGTTAGCGGTACTGCAAGTTAAACTCACTCCCCCATAAAAGGCATGCAGACACGTTACCAAGGAGTGAATTCACCTCTTGGTATAGTGGTCTGCGATGTCGCCCCAGGGCGCGGGAGACCGGGGTTTGAGACTCACTCTGGGCAATCCCTTAACAGGGGTCGAACTTTAACACAACGCAGAGATGGCAAAACGAGACCGGCTACACAGGCTGGCTGACTGCTCAATAACGGTCCGTCAGAATCTTTGAATTGTCAAAACATAATGCATCGCTTCAGAAGAACAATTGTATCTTCCCACCAGGACTCAAATATAGTGCTCGCCTTTTTGATGCGTCTCAACCTTGCCCACGCCCCCCCCCCCATCCTTCTACAGATCCACTTCCCCAGAGCACCAATCCCTCTCACCTGGTCCTTGTTAGTTCTGAGCCATCACTCCCTGTATATTCCCCTCAGTTTGGGTTCACCTCAGGCTGTGTTGTTTCTACCAAAGTGTGAGTATCTCTGAGCCTCCCCCTCGCTGTTTCCTTCGTGTTTTGGCTTTACTCTGACTTTTTGTTGCACTGACTGCATTTTTGCTTTAACCTGCTATGGTGCTAAAGAAAATATATATATTTTAATTTTTTTTATGGAATAAAAGTTTATTTTACATGCAGGTCCAACATGAATGTTGTAATGTTTACATGTTGCAGGCACGTACCCGCTCCGTACTTCCCATTTCCTTACGTGGAATGTACCTGATTTGATGAATTACACGCTGGTGCTCTAGTGTGACCTCTAGTGGCTGGATGTTATCTATAGCACCTTTAAATACTTTGTACCTAATGTAATGAGTATGTCATTACATGATGTTGGTGTTACGTATGGGAACTACCGTATAATAATTTTCCTTTTGCATTCTTTATCCCACAGTTCACAGGGTCTCTATTGAATTCTGTAATGATGAGATAGTAATGTTTCCCTCATTTACTGTCACGTTGAGTTTACATACAAAGATGAGCGATCATAAAGCGTATGAAATCACACAGAATATAAGAACACAACAATAAGACAACAAGACGAGGTTAGACAAAAGCAAGGGATAATAAATCACTGTGGTTGTACTGGGCAGCTCCTAGTGGTCAACAGTGTCAGACTGTGGTTGTACTGGGCAGCTCCTAGTGGTCAACAGTGTCAGACTGTGGTTGTACTGGGTAGCTCCTAGTGGTCAACAGTGTCAGACTGTGGTTGTACTGGGCAGCTCCTAGTGGTCAACAGTGTCAGACTGTGGTTGTACTGGGCAGCTCCCAGTGGTCAACATTCTTAGACTGTGGTTGTACTGGGCAGCTCCTAGTGGTCAACAGTGTCAGACTGTGGTTGTACTGTGCAGCTCCTAGTGGTCAACAGTGTCAGACCGTGGTTGTACTGGGCAGCTCCTAGTGGTCAATAGTGTCAGACTGTGGTTGTACTGGGCAGCTCCTAGTGGTCAACAGTGTCCGACTGTGGTTGTACTGGGCAGCTCCCAGGTGTGAATGTGAAGCAGGGCATAGCTGAACAAGAACATCCGTGCTCAGATAACCTACCCTGGTAAATAAAGATACAAATAAAATAGGCACACATGGAGCATTTCGTACCGCGGGGCGCAAAGCGACAATAATCACACATGACCTTTTTGTGCCCGGCGAGCGACGAATGCAATCATCCCTATCCATCACAACGTTGCGATAATGACAGCGGCTCTCGAACGCGCAGGTTATGTCACCAGTCGAGTCGCCCCCTGTTAACGGATATGTCACACTTTTGTGAATCCAATTCACGTTTCTGAGCCGCATTTATCTTGGGGGGGGGGATCTCGTGCCTTGGAAATGGCATCAGAATACAGGGCGCTGCGGCCGCAACCCAAACCCCCCCCCCCCCACAAGCCACACTTTACTCGTCGCCTTCCCCTCCTGCAGAAAATCCACCCAGGTGCCCTGACCTTTTCTCCAACTATTTTGGAAATGGGTCGGTAATTACCGGGGGCTCCCGGCGGCTCGGGAGAATGAAACGTATAGGTTACACCGAGGCCCCGGCGCGGCGCTACCGGCTCTTCCCCGCGTGCACTCCAGCAATCCATCATCCCGAGATGATGTGGCACGCGCTCCTAACACACACGGCAGACAGCTGACGTAAAGGATGAGGCGTGTTGCACAGCCTCCTGATAAGGTCACGGAAGGTGGAACATTTGATGAGTGAGTTGAGGGGTCTGATTTTCAGAGTCTCTCCCCGATGTTTGTGTCTAGACTTTCTCCCCTGGGTGTAATTAAAATACCATCGTTTGGCAGCTCTTAACGGACACACTAATTACGTGCATTAACATAAGGGCCAATTGTATAAATTCTAGCTCGGATGGTGTGTGTTGAGTGTGAAAAGTATTGCCGATTGTCAAGATGAAGTATACACTTCTGGGAATGGCAAACGTGTGACCAAGCACTCGACACTGAAGAGGGGTTCTTGATATCCCGCCTGCACCAGCAGCTGATTTGCATCGAGAGTCCTCGAAGCGGAGAGACTCAGGAGAAAATGGAACTATTTCCAGTCACCTGTTCCTATTGTTACAGGCCAGTCAATAGAATAAAGGGCTATGACTGAGGTCATTGCGAAGAAGACCTAACCCGATGGATTCCTCTCCCTAACCCGGTGGATTTCCCGGAGCTTCGCGTGGTTTCTCCCTCATGAGAGTTGGGTGGCTGATAGGAGTGTGTGTGTGTGTGTGTGTGTGTGGTGTGTGTGTGTGTGGGGGGGGCTATAGGAGATACAGTGGCAGGAGAATCTAATCTGCCAAGAGGAGAATGTATCTCACACACACACACACACACTGAGGTAGAGAACATGACCTTCCTTTATTATTAGTTTTGTCTCGATTTCGTGTTGGTCGTGTCCATTAAAATCACCACTGAACTCAGAGAGATGTGTGGCAACTACAACGAGAGCGACCAGCTTATGACGGCAGTGGATCAGGGCCATGATGTTTAATAGGCCCCACAATGATATTATCTCGATACTAGAGTAACATAATTGTATAACATTTTCAGTCTGTTCACCACATTCCAAAATGTCCAAAATAGGATTGTCATGCAAAAAACGAAATATATATATATACCTCACTAAAAAAAGACCATTTAACAATCGTCTCGATCAGAAAAGTTTTACCAGAAAACAAGCTGTTTTAATTGACCAACGTCGTGCTGGTCTGTGACACAATCAAATTAAGAGCAAATTAAGATACAAATGAGTGAGCCAACTCAGGCAAGCAAACCCTTCCACTGGAATCATGTTGTTTATTTCACATCAGTAAAGAAAAATGGTTACTCGACAACCAAACCTGTGACCATGTATAGTCAAATAGTATAGTAGTGCACCTTGACAACATCCTACAACTTTATACCTTGTACTTAGTTTTTTTGTATGTTTTTATGCTTTGTCAGTTTAGTTCAGTTCAGTTCATGATATGCTTTACTGCCTGCCTGTTTCGTTTTTATGTTTTGTGTATGGGGACTGCGGATGAAAACTAGCATCCTTGCTAATTTTTATGTATTTACACTGCATTTATTTGTAGTGTCCATTAATATGCTCTGTCCCGTCTAAATAAACAAATAATAAATAAATAAATATATTGATATCACCAAACACGGCCACGGCAAACAAACCCCGGTCCATTTAGAAAGTTGAAACCACCTATACGGTACATAAGAATATATGTATTTCAATCATTTCTCTTTTCTTTTTTTTTTCACCACATAACTGCAGACCGAAACGAAAGCCCTTTTGACACTTTGTCTCGGTCAGCGTTTCTCTTTGTTAAAAACTCAAAAAGCGTGTGAATCCACACCTAGTATAAAGTTTTTTTCAGAGTTGAGTGCTGACCCCCTTCCTCCATTTCATCACAGAGACAGGCAGGTGTTTTGCATATCCTTTGGGAGATGGACATCTCTTGTTCTACAGGCTGTGGTGCGGAGCGCGTCTTCCCTCCAGGGAAGCTCAAACAGACACAAATCACTTTGACACATCTTTCATGTTTTTCCGTTCCCCCCCCCCCCCCCCTTCCTCCCATACGGGATTCAGACATTCGGAATAAATGGCCAATAAATTGGACAAGTTCCGGATCCTTAACAGCCAGTTATGCATTAGAGTCGGATAACATATCCTGTCGCCACCCGCCTCCCCTACTGTGTGTGTGTGTGTGTCGTGGTATGTTTTCTCAACGAAGGTCAGATATTTGGCTGTCAATCACGACTGTGTTGTGTTGGCATTCGCTCTCCTTCGGAGTCGGGGGGTACTAGCTTGCATGTAATCGGATCACATTAATCTGATTACATTTAGTCAGTTAAAGTTACAAGACAAAAACATATCATTCTGATCATTTACCTTTGGAAAAAAAAGATAGATTTTCGGTTGGACTGGTCCCAAGCATTGTTTGAATGGAGAAAATAAAAACATTTAAAAGTAACACAAACTTAATTTGTAAAATGGATACTAACGTCTTGCCAGTAGGTCTCGTCAGTAGGTCATTGCCCAGTAGTCTTGTCAGTAGGTCATTGGCCAGTAGGTCTTGTCAGTAGGTAATTGGCCAGTAGGTCTTGTCAGTAGGTCATTGGCCAGTAGGTCTTGTCAGTAGGTAATTGGCCAGTAGATCTTGTCAGTAGGCCATTGGCCAGTAGATCTTGTCAGTAGGTCTTGTCAGTAGGTCATTGGCCAGTAGGTATTGTCAGTAGGTCATTGGCCAGTAGGTCTTGTCTGTAGGTCATTGGCCAGTAGGTCTTGTCAGTAGGTCATTAGCCAGTAGGTATGGTCAGTAGATCATTGGCCAGTAGGTCTTGTCAGTAGGTCATTGGCCAGTAGGTCTTTTCTGTAGGTCATTGGCCATTAGGTCTTGTCTGTAGGTCATTGGCCAGTAGGTCTTGTCTGTAGGTCATTGGCCTGTAGGTCTTGTCAGTAGGTCTTGTCAGTAGGTCATTGGCCAGTAGGTCTCGTCAGTAGGTCATTGGCCTGTAGGTCTTGTCAGTAGGTCTTGTCTGTAGGTCATTGGCCTGTAGGTCTTGTCAGTAGGTCATTGGCCTGTAGGTCTTGTCAGTAGGTCATTGGCCTGTAGGTCTTGTCTGTAGGTCATTGGCCAGTAGGTCTTGTCAGTAGGTCATTGGCCTGTAGGTCTTGTCAGTAGGTCATTGGCCAGTAGGTCTTGTCAGTAGGTCATTGGCCAGTAGGTCTTGTCAGTAGGACATTGGCCAGTAGGTCAGTAGGTCTTGTCAGTAGGACATTGGCCAGTAGGTCAGTAGGTCATTGGCCTGTAGGTCTTGTCAGTAGGTCATTGGCCAATAGGTCTTGTCAGTAGGTCATTGGCCAGTTTGTCATTGGCCAGTAGGTCTTGTCAGTAGGTCATTGGCCAGTTGGTTATGTCTCTCTCTCCGAACTCCTTCATCCTCCACATCATCCAACAGTATATAGTATCAATAAAGCAGCCACTGTGCATCATTACACATTGGAACTACATGCCTTTTTATACCAACCCTGCACGAACATGACATTATATGGAACACGTGCGAATCTCAATGACAATATGAACCATGATTGATTGATTGATTTTTATTTATGGATATAGAATCAATACAATGTCTGGCATTGAACACAGCATCCGTTTTAACTGAGCCCTAAAAGGACCATGTAGCATACCACCCAGAATGTCAGACAATTTTATTTATCAATTATACACAGTGATTTATGAATAGCCTATACCCTTTAATAATGTATGCGTCCTATTAATTTGTATTCCTGCGTCAAACAGCGAGGCAGTTCTTTTTCAACTGCTCACAATTATGCCATTTATTTTCAGACACCACCACCAACAACAGCCTATTTCTATGTAGCACATGCTTATGCATGTATTATCCATACAATATATTAACCTTACACCAGTGGAGGTTTCTCTATGACAACACGTGAAACACAAATTCACTCATAATTCATAATTATTATTAATTTACATATATATATAAATTTATTTTATTTATATATATATATACAAATTATTTTTTTAATTATTATTATTTAATATTTTTTTATTAGAAAAGTTTTCCTCTGTAAAAAAGAATTTCAGTTAATTTTTTCTTTTTAAAAAATGGCCAAAATTGACAGCTCTGAGCAGGCCTGCACTGCAGTAATGACTGCAGTAATTATTCGTGAAGAAAACTTCACAGGTGTGACCCAATGTTATATAAATAATAAATAACAGCCAATCGAAATAGGCTATTAACTTCGTCTAAGCACGGTCTGTGCAGTTAAACTCTCGCCATTGAATGGAGGATTGAATGATTGACAGCCCTTGCCATCCAATACATGGAGGTTGAATATGATTGGCAGCCTTGCAAATCCAATCAGAGATTGCTGCATTGCAAAGTCAAAACGGGTCCATCTGCAGGGTAGGTTTAGCTCTGGCCAATCTCAAGTTTCTCAAATTTCTTTATTAGTTGTCATACAGAAGTACAGAATACTTTTATACAAAATGTAACTGAAATAAGCATTTTGTATAAAAGTATTCTGTACTTCTGTATGACAACTAATAAAGAAAAATGAGAAACTTGAGATTGGCCAGAGCTAAACCTAACCTCCGACCCTGCAGATGGACCCATTTTGACTGTTTGAAAGAGCAAGGAAGTAGTTTAGTTGTTGTTTAGTAGAAGTAAGCTGTACAGCTATAACAAGTAAAGTCAGGCTAAATTAAACTTTGCGCCAACATTAGGACCGAAGTATAAACCAGCAACTGAGCAACATGAAGAAGTGGATCAGAAAAAACGTTGTGGATGAAAAAGTAAGTAGGCTAGTGTTTGTAAAAGCTTGTATGCTAACAGTAGCTAGCCATCTTAGCCTACATCACAATGATAATCACCAGGCTAACTTACTGTACACACTGTAGGGCTGGGCAATTAATCAAAACAGAATCACGATATCAATTCATAGACCTATGCAATCTCATTTCTAAGTTATGACTATTTTTTTTTATTATTTTTTTTTTCTTTTTTTTTTTTACTTTTTACTTTTTTTTATCTGGGTTGAACATGATTTGTGGAACTCCCTCTGGTGTTGTGGTCGTGGTATTCACTGACCTTTGGGAAGTATTCCGACATGCACATGGGTATCTTAGTGGTGTAGTGTATCTTGTAGACCAGGCCCATTGCAAGTTGCTGTACTCTGTCGTCTACTCTCTAAGCCATCCTAGGTTGTCAAAGTGGGCAGTGGTGAGGTGGGTTTTAGGAGTAAGGTCAAGCAGTAGTCTGACCAGTTTGTTTTGTGATGTTTGTAATCTTGTTTTTAGTGCCTTTGAGGTGCTTTGGTACCATGAGGTGCAAGCATAGTCGTAGTACCCTTGAATGAGTGCTCCTGTTAGAGTCTTCAAGGTATTCTTGTTTACCAGAGAGGAGATCCGGTACAGGAATCTAGTTTGTTGGTTGACTTAGTTTTATTACATTGGATCCCATTTTGTCACAGGAATGATTTGCCTCTATAGGATGGAACCCAGGTAGGGAATTTCATCTTTCCTTTTAAGATAAGATAAGATATTCCTTTATTGATCCCCTTGTGGAAATTCAGGCATCATAGCAGCATGGGGGAAGGGGGGGGGGGGGGTACAGGTAGTGAAAACAACACAAGCAGTGTAAACAAATAGGTCAATATAATTTACTATCTAACTAACTGAAATATATTTTCACAGTGTCACATAAGGTGCAGTATGCATAAGGTAGTGTTATAATTTACTATCTAACTAACTGAAATATACATTATTCATTATTCACAGTATCACAGTATCCACATAAGGTGCAGTATGCCTAAGGTAGTGTAAGTTGTCCTCCTTGGGTTCCTATAAGTCCCAGGTCGATGTCTGGCAGCAGTTGCTGCCCACTGTTGTGGAGCCTGATGGCCACTGGTATGAAGGACTGTCCGAGGCGGTTAGTTGAGTGTCGGGGGGGTATGAGTCTGTGGCTTCCTTGTCACCTTCACCTAATATGTTTTGATCTGGTCAGGTGCGCTGTCACCTAAAATGTTTTGATCTGATCAGGTGCTCTGTCACCTAAAATGTTTTGATCTGATCAGGTGCGCTGTCACTTAATATGTTTTGATCTGGTCAGGTGGGCTGTCGCCTAATATGATTTCATCTGGTCAGGTGCGCTGTCACCTAATGTTAATATGTTTTCATCTGTGTCCACTGACCACTGACACACAGTGGGGGATGTTTTAAAAATATAATTTAATATATAATATAATATAATAATTTGTGCTTCACCTAAAAATTTGGTCAGCAGCCTCCACTGCCTTACACACAGCCTAAGCAATCATGTCATTCACACAGCAGTCAACACACTTCAGAGATTGCTTTGAGCAATTATGCTGTCACCTATGCTGTCCTGTCCACATTATTATTTATGAGAATCAATTTCATAACAATCCAAGTATAGGCCATTGTTTAGCGATGGCAGATCCAACTGAGTATGATTCCTGATTGGACTGTGCAATATATTTGAGGGGTTTTGCAATATCAGATATATGTATTGTTCACAAAGGTGACAATTTCAAAACATCTTGGGTTTCACCCTCTTCTGCAGTTTCTCATTTCACCATCAGATGTGCGTAGACTGCGTACGCATTAGGGATGAGTTAGAATTTTCGACTTTTTGAATAGTCGTGCCAGTCTCCATATTCGATTTTCATGTCAGAGTCGAAAAATATATATATAATTATGTATTTATTTTTATAATTATTATATATTTTTTTATAATTATTATTGAATTTTTATATTTAGAGGCAGCCTAATTTTCATAGCCTAATTGATCTAAAATATGCACATGCTACTGTTTATTTTTGTTTATTAAAACCGGTTGATAGGCCAATGCAATGCTGTTATTATAATATATGCTACGGTGGTGAATGGTGTCATTTTGATTTATTGTCAGCTGAGCCGATCAACGTTCTGAAGGATTATCTGCCTATTTATGTGCAATACCCTTTGATTTTAATGATCCATTCTATAAAAAATAATAACTGAATTTAACTGAAACTGAACATTTTAACTGAATACAATTATTTTTTCCGAATATTCGGTCGTCAAATTCAGATTCAATGGGAACACCTGTGTGTGATGACGTCACGTGACTGAGAGGAATGGCATGCTGAGTGCTCTACACAGCTCTGTCCTTAAAATATAGTATTTTGCTTCTAAATGATCATCTATTTAAACTGAAGAACTGGATTATTTTATTCAAACATAGTTGACTGTCTGCATGTCTATTTCTGGCTCTTGCCGAGAAACCCGAACCTAGACAAAGAAAGGTGAACGGCGTGCAGCAATCAAACAAATTATGTCAAGCGAGGACACACCTGCCTGGGCGCAGCCAGTGATGGGCAAGCTACTTGGAAAATGTAGTAAGCTACACTACAAGTTACTCTCGATTAAATATAGCTCAACTACACGGAAGCTATCCCCAGAAAAATGTAGCAAGCTACACTACAAGAACATGGCAAAAATAGCTAGCTACATCGGCACTACTTTAAATTTTTTTTTACTTCATGATCAAGTTTCCACCAAACAAATAGGCAGGCAAAAAATGCTCAGTTTGATTGTTTATTATAAAACCAACTGAAACTGGAAACAAGCCCTCTGTCTGGCTTTTTGTGTCATTCTTTTAACATGAACTTGTATTAATGTACCTTGCGGTACCATGTACAAAATGTTAATAAAGTATGAGGAAAAAACTGTGGAAACGTAATAAATAAAAGGCAGTGAAACAATAAATAAACACCAAAATATATACTATCTCTATTGGAATGGAGACTTTTCAGCACAGGATAAACTACTGTTTCAACTCAAACCACAGTAGCAAAATGACAACCTGGCCAAAGAGAGTGCAAGAAACATTTGTCTCACAAAACAGACATTAACGAAATCCATCTTTACATGAACGGACATATATAGAACGGAACAAACTCATTTTTGTGCCATTTGCACGGACTGGTTCATGTGGTCTGTTTTGATTTTCACTTCCTGGTTTGCGGAGGCTTGCAATGGCATGCCCCGCCCTATCCTGCCACTGATTGGCCTACCCGTAATGTTTTGCCCTAACCTTACCCAATCGTGAGTCATCATACTCATATCTAAACCAACCAACCAATCATATTGGGTTTTCTCCGGCGATTTTTCCCCCACACATCTTTATTTAGCAGTCCAGGCAGTTTCTCCCGACAGTAGCGTGTAGCGTTTGTTCACGCTACATCACTACTTGGGTCTAAAAATAGCTACACTACAAATATCGCTACTTGGTTCAAAAGTAGCGACGCTACCATCACGCTACTGAGAAATGTAGCTAAGCTATGTAGCGTTGCTACTTGTAGCTAGCTACTGCCCAACACTGGGCGCAGCTACTCCTAACGGAGGTGAGCGACCTTAAATTATCGGTTGAAAGAAGACTGGATGAACTTGGCAATTCAATGAAAGACCTAAAAAAAGAGACACAGGCTATTCTGAACAGAGTCTCTAATGCAGAAAAAATAATCGGGATCTAGAAGACCAGTGTGCGGCCAATAGTAAAACCCTGCAATTGTTAAGGGGATGCAGACCAGAAAAAAACGTTTGTCTTTTTTCACTATATTAAATTAGCCATTGTTTTTGATCCTGGCCCGCCAAGCAATGGCTTGGGGAAAATCTGGCCCGTGGCCAAACCTAATTGCCGACCCCTGAGGTAGGGGCTGGATTATAAACTACTCAACAGCTAAGAAAAAGGAAAAAATGGCAAGGAAACATGGTCTGATTACTGAACTTAAGTCCTTGGAATCTAGTCATATGTTGGACCCTGACAATTTAGAACTGAAAAATGCAGTGTTGGTTATAAAAACAGAATTACAAGCAATTTTACATGAGGAAAATGCATTTGCCCTCTTTCAGTTGCGTCGAAAATATTATGAATCTGGTGATAAGGCTGGTAAAATGCTTGCTCTCAGACTGAAGCAGCAAGAAAATCGTCAGTCAATCTCTAGCATATATGATGAAGATGGCTCTTTGATTTGTGATCAACTTCAAATCAATCAAGCATTCACTAAATTGTATAGCACACTGTATAAATCAGAATGTTGTACGAGTGAAGAGGAAATGGAAAACATTTTCAGAGATATAAATCTCCCAACCCTCTCTGAAGAGGAAAGGGAATCATTGGATGCACCTATCATGGAAAATGAAATTAAATCGGCTATCAAATCCCTCTCAACCGGTAAAACGCCGGGTGATGATGGCTATACAAGTGAATTTCTTAAGTGTTTCCAAGTCACTCTTACACCACTTCTAATATTGCTGTTTAATGATATACCTGTAGTGGCCAATCAATCCATGCCGCTAACCATGCGGCAAGCTACTATTTCATTGATTCCAAAACCTGGCAAGGATCACTTGCAAATGTGTCATTTCAGACCTTTGAGTATTTTAAATAATAAGTTGTTTGCAAAGGTCCTTGCAGGGCGATTGGAAAATGTTATAGCCTCACTGATTCATATTGATCAGGCTGGCTTTGTACAGGGTTGTCTAGCTTCAAATAACATGAGGAGGCTAATGCATGTTATGTCAAGGGCGGGGGCCTCCCATCATCCAGCGATGGCAATATCGCTGGATGCTGAGAAAGCCTTTGATCGAGTGGAGTGGAAATATCTGTTTTATGTACTTCGTAAATACGGATTTGGACCGGTTCTCATGAACTGGATAAAGGCACTTTACCATGAACCGGTTACGTCAGTCAGAACAAATGGTATAAGGTCTGAGCCATTCCATCTCTATCGATCTACCCGCCAAGGATGTCCGGTTTCACCGCAAATTTTAATTCTTTCCCTCGAACCACTTGCCTGTGCTATACGTGCTCATAAGGAAATCAGTGGTATTCGTATTGGTAGTTGTGAATATAAGGCCAGCCTGTTTGTTGATGACATATTATTAACACTAACAAATCCTAGCCATTCCATCTCACAAGTGATAAATCTTATAGATACATTTGGTAAATCTTTGGGCTATAAAGTGAATTATAGTAAAAGTGAAACTATTCCACTTAACAACCTAACTTTTCAACCACATCTGGGTTCTGCTCCTTTCAATTGGAAGCCAAAAGGAATTAAATACCTGGGAATTCAAATCTGATCTCCCATTGAAAAAATGGTTGAGGTAAATACATCGGACCTTTTAAAGAATATAAAGGAGGACATCAAAAGATGGACAGTATTGCCTTTATCCCTATGGGGCAAATCTGATATTATAAAAATGAATTTGTTACCAATGATAGCTTTTTTGATGTCCTCTATACCGTTAAAGTTCCCTCCTAGTTGGTTCAAAGAAATAAACAAATTATTTTCTGGCTTCCTATGGAACAACAGAAAACCTAGAATCAGCCATAAAAAACTTATAAAACCAAGAAGTAGTGGAGGAATAGGACTACCAGATATCCACCAGTATTACATAGCATATAACTCAAGATACCCCTTGAAGTCAGTGGCGAATCCTTATGGAAGCCAACGGAAGCCATGCCTCCCTATACATTCATATCAAATATGAAATATGAAATATGAAAAAAATAAAAAATAAATTAATATAGTTTACATTCTTTTTCATCTGTGTTATATATATATATATATTTTTTTTTAAATGTCTCCCTCTTCTCCTTCTCACTCCCTCTAACACACTGTCAGACTGTGCTCACTGCAGCTAGTATAGGAGAGAGGCAGTGGGTAGGTCTCTTTCTCCAGGCTTCCAGCATTATAGAGTCCAAATCCGATCCTAGCCAATCAGATTCGAGCTGACTGCCACACCCTAAAAGTTTATAACGGAGCTGGGAGGAAAACACTCAGCATATTTCCCCCCCTGGAGGCGGGGCACTCAGAAGTTCACGTTTCCACCTGACTACCTAACGTGACATCCCATTAGTAGTATAAAACTGTCACTCAGTCTAGTAGTCTACTACAAACATGTCTGAACATCATCCCCTCGCGGAATTGATTGAAAATGTTATTAACAGAGCGGGCACGTTCGAATCCTCTATTAGTGTATCTAACATTTAGCACTTTAATAGCAACTTATTTTCGCCGGCGGGACATTTACTGAGGACCAGCAGAGCACACCACTGTGGATATTATGATTTAACAAATCTATCTGGCAAGAGGAGGACCACATTATTGACCAGGTAAGCACTGAGCAGCCTGACTGACTAACTAACGTTATCAGGCAAGCTTGTATACCCTTTCATGACTGCAATGCAAGCCAGGGGCTGGTATACGCAGTCACTTATTCCTCCGTAGTAGCCAGGTTAATGTGCACCATCAAGCACTGCTTAAAAGCTAGCGGTGGGTCCAAAATATATCGGATATAAATGTCAAAGGTACCCAGCGTTCCATTAGGGTTTCACACACAGATGCGGCGGGGTTTGAAAGCTCGGCGTTGCTAATAAACATTTTAAATCATTTTTATAAACGAGCTGAGGCTGAAATGGCTGCTTCCGCATTTTACAGTAGGAGCGCTCTGATGGCTGGGCGCGCCGCGCAACAGACACGTGAATGAATGAATGAATGAGAACTTTATTTAACAGATTGCAGAATGGGTACAATACAGTACGGCTCAATACACACAATTGTTAAGGGGATATACGACCAGAGAAATACGTTTGTCTTGTCACGTTTGTCTAATAGACAGTCATATTCTCTCCCGGCCATATGTATATTTCTCTCCCACCCACCCACCCCCTCCTAATGTACAGTCCCCTCCCCATCATATGTATATACTCTGTCAGGATCTATGGGTAACAGTACTGTATATTTGATGTCATGATGTCTTGTATGTCATAAATGTCACTATGAATTGAAAATGGGGGACCCTGATGTAAACAAGACAAACGTCTTTCTCTGGTCTGCATCCCCTTATACAATTGTGTGTATTGAGCCGTACTGTATTGTACCCATTCTGCAATCTGTTAAGAAAGTTTGACTGGCCGCCGAGCCATACTGTAGTGTACATGGTGACTGCTTGACTTAAAAAAAAATAAATAAATAAAAAAATTTATAAAAATATTTAATTTTTTTTTAATCATTTTTTTTGGCTTCCCCTGTTATTTTACCCACGCGACGCCACTGCTTGAAGTGGGCTTACAATAGTGTGAGACAGATTGGCAGCTGGGAATGGCTTGAAGAACAAATTATAGAAGAACATAACAAAGATCTATCTCTTTCAATGTTGTGGTATAACCCAAAAATCACTCCCAGACTGGACAATCCGCTTTTAGAATTTTCATGTGAAATAGTGAAAATCTTACATAAACGCCTGACCTTTAGTGGATATTCCTTACCATCATGTCCATTATGGAAAAACCTGTTGCTCTCTGCAGGAGGTAAAACCCTTAAAAATAATGTATGGCAACAACATAATATAACACAGTAGGGATGTCCCGATCGCCTTTTTTTGCTTCCGATCCGATCCCGAGCATGTGATTTTAAATATCTATCGATCCGATCGTTTCCGATCCGATCTTTCACATTAGTAATCAATTTTGACGCATTTTTGTCAGAAACTGGCAGAGCGAGACAAGCCCATCTGTTGCTTATAATAGTCCGGGGCGCGAGAGCGGAGGCTTTTGTTATTACATTCACCCTGAGAAATGTGCTTCTGCTTCATATGAGAAATATTAAAAGTTTCAATATATGTTTGCACATTAGTATACATTCAGTTTTCGACTTACGTAATGGTCCATTCTGGTCTGAAACGCCGACGATAAACCTCAGTCACGTAACGTTATCCTCCAGGTGAAAATTTAGTCTGAAAACTTCGCCTCCAGCCTGCTGCTTCATGAGTTTTTCCTCCACGCGGAATCTCCTCCTTGCAAACATTGCAACTGGCTTGACTTTCTTTTAAAATGCTTAGTTCCAAACCTCTGACATTAAGTCTAGCTGCTCAAGTCAGTGGATATTAACCGTGTTTCGGGAGCGACGTGTTGTTGTTGTGGTCGCGTGTAGCGTGTAGCGTCTAAATTAAAGGGAATGTTTGTTGCAACGGTGAAAATTAAAGGGGAATGTGTTTGTTGTGGATAATTATTCTGCTCTGTGTGACAATAAATACATTAATGATGATATATTATATGTACTTTAAAACCAAAACTAAGGCCTCCGTATGAGTTTAAGACGTGGACATGGTCATGTTTGTTGAATAAAATTTTTATTTTTTTGACTGCCGATTTTTATTATTATTTTTTCCCGATCCCCGATACTCTGAAAAGCACGTGATCGACGCCGATTCCGATCACGTGATCGGATCGGGACATCCCTATAACACAGGTGGGGCAAGTGATCGAAAGGGGAAATATGATACCTTTTAATGAACTTAAAACACAGTTTGGGCTGAAAGACACAGAATTTGTATCTTATTTACAAATACAATCAGTTATTAAATCATTGTTGTCTAAAGGCATAGCTATAGGAACAAACAGAGTCTTGGAAGAGACATTAAGGGGAATTACAGGCAGGAAAGGCATTGTCTCTGCAATGTATAAACTATCATGTTCAACCACCCCTGATACCAATACCCAAACTAAAGTCCAATGGGAGCGAGACATGGGTATACCCATATCTGAAACACAATGGGAAGCAGCACTTAGGAATAGTACTAAAATACAAAATGTGTTAGATATAAAATTATACAATTAAAGATACTACACAGGGCCTATATAACACCCTGTACACTGAATAAAATGAATCACACCCTACCCAAATTGTGCTGGCATGGGTGTGGAGTAGAGGGTACGCTCATGCACTTGCTGTGGCACTGCCCGCTTGTTAGGACATTTTGGTTGGACATTGCTGAGGACCTGTCAGTTACTCTCCAAATTGACATTAATCCTTGCCCTATAATGTGTATATTGGGTGTAAAAATGGACACTCCTCAAGCAAAGATTGTAAATAATATTGTAGCACTGGCTTTTCTAGCATGCAAACGGATTATTTTAATGAACTGGAAAGAACGCAAACCGAACTGCTTCAGTTTGGAGAACTGGCGCAAGGACTTCATGGACTTGTTATCAATGGATCTCTTCAAGAGAGTGATAGGCCCGATGGCCTTCAAGGTCCCCTGAACTTTATTAGATCACTATCTGGAATATGTTTGTGTACTGAACCTTTGTAACACTCTGCAACCCCCCCCCCCCTCACCCCCTTGTTGTTATTATTATTATTATTATTATTATTATTATTATTATTATTATTATTATTATTATTATTATTATTATTATTATTATTATTATTATTATTATTATTATTATTATTATTATTATTATTATTATCATTATTATTATTATTTTTATTATTATTTTTGTCTTAGTTTGTCTTGTCATGTATGTATTGTCTTGCTTGTGAAAAATAAAAAACTTTAAATATGAAAAAAATGTATTCAGATTCAGAGTTTTATTTGCGACATGGAAGCAATACAATCATAGAGTTTTCATACAAAATCACAAATACCATACCATGGGCAAAAGGAGCAGGAAGAAGAAGAATTCTTAGTTACCTGCCCCCTATTCCTAAACTAAACAAGTATTACTTGATGGTTGGCGTACAACCTAATTTACACAAAATAATAATTTATACCACATACAAAGAAACAAACAATCCTCAGATTATACAAGAAAAAATCTTAAGAACAGTAGACTATTTGAAAATGATTTTAGTCAGTCATGCACAACCCTAGTACGCATGGGTCAGAGAGCTTGGAGCGAAGCATTTAATGGATTCCTCAATTGTCTACCACTATGCTTTGACGAGCAGGATTCAGGAGTGGAACACATCAACTGTTCCACTCCTCCTCTCCATGATGAGGTGACACAGGTCAAGGTCATTTCCAGCAAGTGCTGGGGTTCTAAGCTCACGCCGCCAACGGTTTGCCTGATCGATGGTGACCCTGTACCCCCTCTTCAACAGCTATTCCCCCTCCTGCTTCTATAGCTCTGTGGCGTCGAACAACAACACCCAGGCCCTCTCTCTGCTTCCTCAGTGTCTCCTGTTTCCTCCCCTGCAAGGCTCAACACCTCCATGCCCCCCCCACACTCCCGGATATGTCTCATATCGATGTGCCACAGGGACACAGCACCTCCCAGTCTCCCCCAGCCTCCACATTGATTATCTAGGACTCCATATAGAGCGCTGTGTCTCTGTCCGGGGAGCGTGTCTCTCTGTCCCCCCGGAGCTCTGGTGTCAGACGGAGACGACATGTTATACCGAGCATCCTGGACCAGGCGCTCCATCTGCCAAAAATGTGGTCAACCACGTCGGGGGGCCAATAACAGTCAAATGGGACAAATCCGAGAAGCTTAAGGGAGGACTTAATTTCTCTCATAGACACTCTCTTGAGGTTTGTTAAGCTTTGCCACCTTCGCCTGTGTTTAAACGGCTAGTGTAATTTGGGGAACAATTACATTTGGAGACAATAAAACCAATGTATTTTATGCACTTAAAACAAGATGGGATTCATCCCAACTGGGCTGGCTCTAGGCTACTGATGAATTATTAATTCAGACATTATAATCTTGATTTTAATCTAAAATGGGAGACTAATGGTGTGTCTGACTATTGCAGGGAAAATCAGAATCAGAATCGGAAAGGTCTTTATTGCCAAGTATACTTTACACATATACAAGGAATTTGCTTTGGACGTTAGGCTACTGGTGCGACATTAGCGGACAGACATTAACAGACAGATAATACAATAAAGTGGTGGAGTAAAGTAAAATGAAATATGGGCTAAGTTAGGCACAATAGAATAATATAATTATCAAATAAAATATAGGCCAGGGCTATACGCCTGTATAAGAGGTTGAACAAGTGTGGTAATCTCAACCTGACCCTATCAGGCATAATCTAAAAAGTAATGTGAATATATATATATATATATATATATATATATATATATATATATATATATATATATATATATATATATATATATATCTGTACATATCCCTTACCTACTCTACTCGTACTAGTTACGCTGCTGGTCAGTATGGCTTACTTACTGTACTACCATACTGGCTTTATACCTGTATCACTGTACATATGAATACTACACCTCTGTACATACATCTGATTAGCACTACACTCCGTAGTACTAATTTATATATTTAGACCAAGTTTAATCACCTGTACAATGTATATTACTATTGCACTTTACATTTGCACTCTGGTTGGACTTATTTTCGTTGTACTGTACTTGTGCTGTATATTGACAATATATTTTAATCTAATCAATGCTATTAGATCTGATCGTATCTAACTGATATCAATGACTGACGTGAAATAAACAACATGATTCCGGTGGAAGTGTTCGCTTGCCCGAGTTGGCTCACTCATTTGTATCTTAATTTGCTCTTAATTTGATTGTGTCACAGACCAGCACGACGTTGGTAAATTAAAACAGCTTGTTTTCTGGTAAAACCTTTCTGATCGTGACGATTGTTAAATGGTCTTTTTTGCGATATTACAATTATGTTACTCTAGTATCGTGATAATATCATTGTGGGACCTATTAAACATGATGGCCCTGATCCACAGCCGTCATCGTCTGGTCGCTTAATTTCTGGGTACTTTTTACACCCCTGTCTAATAGGAGCAGTGTTGGGCAAGTTACTTTTAAAAAGTAACTAGTTACAGTTACTAGTTACTTCTTCCAAAAAGTAACTAAATTACTTACTCAGTTACAAATTATAAAAGTAACTAGTTACTTCAGAAAGTAACTATTGCGTTACTTTCAATATATATATTTTTTTACATAAACAACATACAAATCTAAACTATTTTAATGTTGCTGTGGGACAAAGTGAGACTAGCCTCCAATCAAATGCCATGTATGTAGATATTATAATTACTATGTTTATATATTAGTGGATCATACAAATACAATAGATGTTTTGGAACTTTTGATATGTATTGCCCCTCAACAGGCCACAACTGGGCAACATTAAATTATGCTTGTTAAGCACTATACCAAAAATAAATAACAAATATATACTGATTGATTGAACATTTTAATTAACAGATTTCAGAATGGGTACAGCACTACGGCTCAATACACACAATTGTTAAGGGGATGCAGATCAGAGAAAGACTTTCGTCTTGTTTACACCAGGGTCCCCCATTTTCAATTCATGACATACACAACATACAGATATAAGAATCTAATCGAATCATTCTAAACCAATCTAATCATGACATTTAAGACATGCATGACATACAGATATAATTATATCTCTGCGCACCAGACTGTGCTATTAAACCAGGAAGTGCAGCACTATGTTGAGCCCATAGATATATACAGTGGCGGCCGGTGGGTACTTCGCCACTAGGGGCGCTATACCAAATATTTTGTACAGTACAGTACTGTACCACGCAAGACTCATGGCAAGACGTGAGCGATTCGACTCACGCTCACGGCAATGAATCGGCTCTTATGAACGAGTCGCTCAGCTGTTACTACAACAACACACAACCAGTCAAATAAAGTATAGTCTAGACTCTAATTCACAACTTGAAACACAATATAAATAGAAAAGTTAGAAACAAAACTCGCCCGTCTCCAAACACAGGCAGATCTCTCCCTCTCTCCTTCTCTCTCTCACACACAGCGCGACGTGGAATCGATTCGTTACACAATCAGACCTATTATATACCAAGAATAACTTCAGTATGAGTACAGGGCTGTACACATATTTTGCATATTGTTAAACGAGCCAAGGCTAGCTATTAAACTATCGATATGAATCGAAAATCTGGGACCCTGATGTAAACAAGACAAACGCCTTTCTCTGGTCTGCATCCCCTTAACAATTGTGTGTATTGAGCCGTACTGTATTGTACCCATTCTGCAATCTGTTAATAAAGTTCTCATTCATTCATTCATTCAAACATAGACGATATTGAACAAGCCATAATCCACGTATTTTCAATCCGAGAGAGCTGCAGTAGTTAAATCAATGAGCCATCGACATAGTCAGTGTGGTAAGTAACGTTATTATTGCATCCAAGATTGATACACGGCTGGCTAGGCAGTTGGTAGTCATAGTCTTGTGTTATAAAATAAATAAACAATCAGCAATGTCTCGCTTCATGAATGGCCAGCACAACAGTAGCCTAACAGTACTGCTCCTAAAAAAAAATATTTACAAACGTTAACGTTAAGCACACAGAGAGAGAGAGAGAGAGAGAGAGAGAGAGAGAGAGAGAGAGAGAGAGAGAGAGAGAGAGAGAGAGAGAGAGAGAGAGAGAGAGAGAGAGAGAGAGAGAGAGAGAGAGAGAGAGAGAGAGAGAGAGAGAGACTCACTGTTTAGTTGAAACGTCCAGGGCAGGAGAGCTTGATAAACGTGTATAATCCGCCATATAGCTTGTTAGCCAAGTGTCAGCTGAGCTCGTCGACGTTAGCACAACACTCAACAAGTACATTCCTTTGTCCATTTCCGCTCAAACAGACTGCAAACTACCTGGCGTTCTATCGCCATGCTCTAAGACAAACTCTAACCTTAACCAACTTTGAAAGAGTGCCTAAGCTTAACAGTCTAAAGAACTTGCAGCACCTACTCACTGGCGCTGCTCTGATGGCTGCCTTTCTGATCGCTCCGACGAGACTGTGCTTTATTTTGTTAATTTTTATAGTATTAGGAGTTTTATTTGCACCAACTGTTGGTGCATTATATGTGTATGACCGTCAGTCAATCATTGACATTGGATTAAGAAAAACTTACCGTTTGGATTGCTCTCTGGATCGGATCGCTGAACAGCAGAAATGGCCCGCCGAGATCCTTTGTTATGCCGGCCATGGCCAAGACAAGAAGAAGCCGCCGCGAAGACGAGGAAAGAGAGCCGGGGTCCGGAACAGACTGAGGTCCAAACGACACAGAACCACATTGCCCAGCATATTGTTGGCCAATGTGCAATCGATAGGAAACAAATTGGACGACATCAGAGCAAGGATCCAATTCCAGAGGGACATTCGGGATTGTAACGTCCTCTGTTTCACAGAAACTTGGCTGAGTCCAGATGTCCCGAATCACGCAATAGAACCGGCAGACCATTTCTTCGTTCTCCGCAAAGACCGGACGGCAGAAGAGTCATTAAAGACGAGAGGAGGCGGCATTGCCTTCATGATAAACAAGGAGTGGTGCGATTTAGGCAACACAAAGGAACTGTCTAACCACTGCTCCCCAGACCTGGAGTTTATCACGATAAAATGTCGACCCTTCTTCCTCCCAAGAGAGTTAACGTCCATCATCCTCATCGGAGTGTACATTCCACCACACGCGAACACTGGGGTCGCACTTTCAAAACTTCACGACGAGGTAAACAAACTCCAGGCAGCTAATGTTGACGCTGCCATTTTGGTCTTGGGGGATTTCAACAGCGCGCGTCTTAAAAAGGTGCTGCCGAATTTCTATCAGCATGTGACCTGTCCCACCAGAGGCGAGAACATATTAGACCATGTATACTCGCAATTTAAGAATGGGTACAAGTCACAGGCTCTTAGTCCATTCGGTAAAAGCGATCACGCCGCCATTTTTCTTTTGCCTAAGTACAAACAGAGTCTCAAGCGAACGCCGGTGGTCTCGCGAGAGGTTAAGCGTTGGGCCGTGACGTCAGTGGAGTCACTCCAAGCAGTGCTGGGAAGCACAGAATGGAGTGTATTCCGTGATAACACAGCCAATATTAACGAATACACCGAAACGGTGATTGACTATGTCTGTACTCAGGTAGAAGTAATAATCCCCACCACCAAAATTAATATCTACCCAAATCAAAAGCCCTGGGTAGACAAATCCGTCCGTGAGGCTCTGAAAGTGCGCACATCAGCATACAACACCGGGCTGGTGACAGGCAACATGGAAGAACACAAGATGGCAAGATACAACGTCAGGAGAGCAGTAATAGAGGCAAAACGGCGTTACAGGGATAAAGTTGAACTTCAGTTTGAACAGGCTGACTCTAGAGGCATGTGGCAGGGCCTCAGAACAATGACAGACTACAAAGGAACCCCCCTCAAACTGAACAGTGACATCTCCTTAGCAAATGATCTCAACTCCTTCTATGCGAGGTTTGAGGCTGTGAATAACAACACCAGCCTACAAACCACGGCAATGGGGGGGGGGGGGGGGGGTCTGCTGATGGAGACTCAGTGTTCAGGGTAACAGAGCATGAGGTGAGACGGATCTTTAAAAAAGTGGATATCAGGAAGGCAGCAGGACCGGACGGCATCCCCGGCCGCGTCCTAAAAGTCTGTGCCGACCAACTGGCCCCGGTATTCACTGACATCTTCAACCTGTCCTTGGAACAGGCCGTCATCCCCACCTGTCTGAAGAAGTCCACCATCATCCCTGTACCCAAAAAATCTACGCCCGCTTGCCTCAACGACTACCGCCCTGTAGCCCTCACCTCCATAGCCATGAAGTGCTTTGAGAAGCTAGTGAAGGGCTACATCTGTTCCTCCCTCCCCATCAACCTGGACCCTCTGCAATTTGCATATCGCCCCAACAGGTCCACGGAGGAAGCCATAGCCCATGTGCTGCACACAGCAGCATCACATCTGGACAAGAGGCAGGGGAACTATGTGAGAATGCTGTTCATCGACTACAGCTCAGCATTCAATACCATAGTCCCCTCCAAACTCATAGCCAAGCTCAGGGACCTGGGCTTGAACTATGACCTGTGCCAGTGGGTCCTGGACTTCCTGACGGGCAGACCCCAGGTGGTAAGAGCCGGCAACTGCACCTCCTCATCCATCACGCTCAACATAGGGGCCCCCCAGGGCTGTGTTCTGAGCCCCCTCCTCTACTCCCTGTACACACATGACTGCGTAGCACAGCGGAACAACAACACCATCATCAAATTTGCTGATGACACAGTAGTGGTGGGCCTGATCTCTGCCAACGACGAAAGGGCCTACCTGGAAGAGGTAGAGAACCTGTCACAGTGGTGTCAGGAGAACTGCCTCTCCCTGAACGTCAGCAAAACAAAAGAGATGATTGTGGACTTCAGGAGGTCGGGGGTCAAGGACTACAGCCCCCTCAGCATCGACGGGGCACCAGTTGAGAGAGTGAACAGTTTCAAGTACCTCGGAGCCCACATATCCGAGGACTTGACATGGACCACACACATTGACAGTGTTGTGAAGAAGGCACGACAACGCCTCTACTTCCTCAGGCGCCTAAGGAAGTTCCAAGTCAGTCAGAAGATCCTTAGGAACTTCTACTCATGTACAATAGAGAGCATCCTGACCGGCAACATCACCTCCTGGTTTGGGAATAGCACTGCACAAGACCGTAGCAGACTACAAAGAGTGACACGTTCAGCCGAACGCACAATTAGAGGGGGGCTTCCCACCCTCCAGAACATTTACAACAAGCGGTGCAAGGGGAAGGCTAAGAGAATTATTAAGGACTCGAGCCACCCGAACAACTGCCTCTTTGAACTGCTGCCGTCAGGCAAGCGATACCGGAGTCTTATGGCGAGCACAGAAAGACTCAGAAGGAGCTTCTATCCCCAGGCCATCAGGCTGCTAAACGAAAAGAATCGCTAAACGAACAATAATCACTATGCAACAACCATCAAATGCACACAGCACACACACCCACACGCACACACTCACTCAAACAAACAACACACTGCAGCACCCACTCTCCACACTTTAGATCACACAAACACACTTACACTTTATATTTATTGATAAAGGATTTGCACTACAACTCGTACACCTACTGTGAATTGTACCTAAACTGCACCTCGTCCATTTATGCCTTGCACTATATTGTATTGTATATTAGTACACTGCACAGTATTGTATATTGTATGGTAACTACGTCTACGAACATTGTACATATGTCAAAACTGAACACTGTGACCTCTTTTTTTACTTCTAATTTTTACTATGTTTTTATTTCATACTTATCTTGTCATGCACAGTCTCTGGAGCGCAACAGTAAGAAGCATTTTGTACAAAAGTATTCTGTACTTCTGTATGACAACTATTAAAGAAACTTGAAAACTTGAAACTCTAAGACAAACAACAGTCCTAGACCAACCTAGGAACCAAGCTAGAAGCTAGAATTGGAACATTAGAAATTGGATTCGGCCAATCAGAGATCGTCTCTGTGAAATTCTGCCATGGAAAAAAATACTGGCGTCGGCCAATCAGAGAGCGTCTCCGCGAAATGCGGCTATGGAAATTCTCACGGAAGTTCACGCTGCTTTCTAGACCGCTTCAAATCGCGCTCGGATTCCAACATAATAGTCATATTTCAACGCACAACGCCGTATGCACTGATTGGCTGTGACGGAGACAGCGATCAAACTGTGACGCGCACTCAGAGCGCTATCGCGTATAGCCCGGGCCGAGAAATACAAAAAAAAAAAAAAAAAAAAAAAAACGTGATGTCACTTCCTGCTCTGGAAAACGATGTTTTTTTTAATTTAGATAATAACGTTATATTGTGCATTGGAAATACAAACATACTTAAAATGAGTAAATATTATTAATTTTAAACATGTTTATATTATTTATAGGGCTATAAAACACAAAAACGAAAAAGTTTTATTGTCTTCTTCTCTGATTTAACAGCAGCTGGCCAGCAGGTGGGTCGGCGCCCTAGCGCCCCTAGTGGTAGAGCCGCCACTGGATATATATCTATGGTTGAGCCTGTCAGCAGTAGAGCCACTACTGCCCTGCGCTGCAACACAAGAGTGAACCGCGGTCTCACGCTGACTGCTCGCTTATTATGTTGTTCCGTTGGATTCGTTTTAGATTATTTGGGATCAAACCGTACACTACACAGACCCGCGGTCTCCGCTGACTGAATGGCTTGTGTTGTGGCTCGAGTGGCTCAGACTCTGGATGCGTTAGACCCGCCCACCTCTACCTTTGATTGGCTTACCATGACATTTTACTCAGCCTCAGCCAATCGTCACTCGTCAGCTGTATCCGCTGGACTCGCGCACTGCCCACTAAACAAGGAAGAACATAATATTGCCTCTCAGCGCAGATATCTGTCTGATGAAAGAAACAGGTTCATTCATAGTAACGCGCCAGATTTATTTGCAGTAACGGCAACGGCGTTATTAAGATTGGAAGAGTAATCCGTTAGATTACTCGTTACTGAAAACAGTAATGGCGTTAGTAACGTCATTACTTATAGCGCCGTTATTCTCATCACTGAATAGGAGTGATACAATTGTTGCTTCTGGCATCTTTGACTTTGGAATAAGTGACCATTGCCCCATAGCCTGCATTAGGGATAAGACTAAAGAAAGTTAAATCATGAGTAATTGTCAAGAGAGGTTTTATAAATGTTAAGGAGCAGGTCGTTTTACATGATCTTTAGCATAGACATTTCAAACACATTTGAAATCCCAGATGATGAATTGGATCAAAATGCCTTCAGGTGGCGTAGCGGAGATTGCGCTCATCACCAACGCCGGAGATGCTGGGTTCGAGCCCAGCTCTTGGCGTTGCCACCAGCTTGGCTGGCCGTTCACACTAATACAATTGGCAGTATTAGGGGGTGGGGAAGCTGGCGGGTGGGAATCTGGCGTTGTGGACAGCGACGCCTACAGGTCAGGTCTCGGCACTTGCTAAGCGGAGCAGGACTTGGTGGAGATAGCGTGCCCTCCCACGCGTTACACTTCACCAATGAGAGTCCTCGCTGCCAAGTGAAAAGACGTCACTGGCTGTTGGCGCATGTCTCGGAGGAAGCGTGCGATCGACTCTGGACGCCCTTGTACCGACTCGTAGGAGAACATGCATACAGCAGCCAGGTAGGGGAGGGGGGGGAATTGGCACAACGACTAATTGGGACGGGGAGAAAACCAACCAAAAAAAAAATCAGAAACAAAAAATAAAAATAAAAAAAAATAAACAAGGTTTAGTCCTTGCTTCACCACTGAACCACTATCATCTTTGTTCCAATTAAAGAATATGGCTTGGGTCCCTTGGCTTGCTTTTAGGAAGTTAAGAAATACATCCACATTGTCAGTGAGAAAAGCTAAATCTGACTATTACTTAAATACCATCTTTAGCTGTTATTCCAGCTAAATTCAGAAAGCTAGTGAATTCCACTAAGAATAGAAATGTTATTTCCAGGGGCGGCTGACTCATTATGACCAATGTGTCCTCTCCTACATTCATGTGTTGGCATTTTTTTTAAACACCACAACCTCCAATGCATTTCTATGGGTTATTTTAGTGCAAGCCCTTACGTGCTTTGTCATACGTAAATCACACTAATAAAAATAATTGTCACTCTATTGGCTGAGCGCGTGCATTCGTTTGACATCGCGTCCGGAATCACGCCAACCAGATAATACACACATAAACCAGAAAATGTATAATAATCACAAGATACATTCAGTGCTGGATGTAACCAAAATGGATTTATGGAGACACATTTATGGAAAGTTCAAGCTTCTCGAAGGGTTAGTGCAACACGCGACGGCTCTTCAAATTCGTACGCGATGTTCTACCGGCAGCAAAAAAAAGTCTCAGCCTCTGCGTTATGATATTATGATATGAAAATATAATAATAGTGCTGTCTTTTCCCTTTATTTTCTTCTCTGAGTGCTTCGTTTACATGTTAAAAACGATTTTCTTCTGGGGGACAATGCCCATGCACACACCCCTACAGGCGTTTGGTTTACAAACATGTCACCTTTTTCACCTCTTATCAGTTTGCAGGTCTGGTTATATACTGTAGTTACTGAAACTGAGTGAATATGGCACCACCCCACCTAGAATATTTTTCACCAGCCGCCACTGGTTATTTCTCTGCCCATGCATGTAAATTCTGGTCAGTGACCTTTTGATCACAAGGAAATATGCATAGCTTTTAATAAACATTTCAATACTGCAGCTGGTCAACTATTTGAAAATGGGAGAATGGGACCATCAGTAATTCAGAAATGGACGTTTCTGTACATATACTGTAAGTGTTACGTAGGTAGGTTGACCATCATTATTATTGTATTTATAATAACATGTTGAACATCAGGTTAGTATAAATGCAACCGACTTCTGCTATCGTTCTTCCAGTCGGTTGTAGCCAGTGTCCTCTTTTTTACTGTGGTGTGCTGGGGAGACAACATCAGCTCGAGGGACTCCAGCAAGCTGAACAAGCTGGTGAAGAAGGCTAGCTCAGTAGTGGGTGGTGATCTGGATAATCTAGAGGTGGTGGCTGAGAGGGAGATGAGGCAAAAAGCTAGAAGCCATCCTGGAGAACCCCTCCCACCCCCCTCTATGAGGAGCTAGCCAGAATGAAGAGCACATTCAGCCAAAGACTCTACAACAAAGGGCCCGGACGGCCAGCTTTGCTGTTATTGTTTTCAGAACTCGGGACGTGAGAACTAGAGACTCATATCCACGTGCACTCACTGGACTATCTTGTATTTTGTACTTTTTATATTGTATTTATATTTTATATTGTATCTATAGTGTATATAGATACTGGACTATATGTAGCTCTGTATCCCCCCCCCCCCCATGCTGCTTTGACACCTGAATTTCCCCAAGTGGATTAATAAAGGATCATCTTATCTTATCTTAGTATAGGTAAGTGATTTTGTATTTGTATAGTATGGTTCTGTGTGTTCTTTTTGGTAATCCTTCTTTCTGTTTCCCCTTCTCAGGTACCGCCCGCCCCCTTCCTGTAGAGCCCGCCCCTTCCTGTAGAGCCAGCCCCTTCCTGTAGAGCCCGCCCCATCCTGTAGAGTGTCTGGTGATGACTACAGCTATGGGCAATTACTCATTAAGGGGTGGGTGGATAAAACCTGAGTTCCCACACACATTCATGGCCTTATGCCACTGTTGTGGGACTATACATTTGTACGTTCAGTAGCCTTATTGTGTTCTTGCTGGTATATTTACCACGTGAGTTTAATTGTGTCTTGTGACACTTATATTATTAGTAGCCTTGTTTTTGTCTTGCTGGTGTATTTACCATGTGAGTGTGATTGTGTCCTGTGCCACTTGGGTTACTTGTGTTTTGTTAGTGTTTCCCTTTGTTTTTCCCATTTAAGTGGGGTTATGGTTGTAGTGTTACCCCTTGCCTTGCTTTGTTTGTCTTATATATTCCTGTTTTGTTCTCCCTTCCCTTATCCCAATTTGTGTGATTATGGTTTCCATTCCCTTTTTTATTTAATAAATATTAACTACTGGTGAAAAAGTTTTATTATTTCCTCCTGCCGGGACTTGTGCTACATGTTCAATACGGAACAACCCATTTGGGTATACACTACAGTTGTGTTTTAAACGGGTACATCTGTGATATATATCTATATAATACGTAACCACATAATATGTGACAGTAAGTGATGCTCCTCAGTTTACCCTCCAAATGCTCACACCTAATGAAGTTACTGGAGCACTTCTTGCCATTGATTCCAAGAAAGCAACTGGAGAAGAGAGGCTGGCTCTCTGCCTTGATGATTTCAGAATATATAACTTGTATTTTTATCAGGTATACTTCCCAAAGCGTGGAAGGTTTCTCACGTTACTCCATTGCATAAAGGAGAAAATAATAGAGATCTTAATAACTATCATTCCATCTCTCAATTATCCTGCCTGTCTAAAATAATTTAATCGAGAATATCTTTGAGCCTTCACCAGTCTGGTTTCAGGGCTTACCATAGCACCATATCTGCAACATCTTTAATTCTAAATGCTATTGTGACTGCTGTGGATAAAAAATACGCGTTTTGCTGCTCTATTCATCAACCTGTCAAAAGCCTTTGATACAGTTAATAATTCCCTGCTTTTACACAGATTGCAAGGTATTGGATGTGATGCTAATCCGTATAGATTGTTCCACAACTACCTGTGAAAGCGGGTAATGTTCAATCTGCATTCTTCTCAATAACAAAAGGTGTCCCTCAGGGTTCAATTCTAGGACTGTACTGAAATCTCTTCCCCTTCACCCACCGGGAGACAATTCACAAGAAGGAGAGGGGTTTTCCAGTGCTGGATAACTTCCATGAGAACGCTGGGGCCGTACGTGAGTCGTGACCCATCCTAGGATTGACCTATCTCGAGCTCTGCCCACTTTTCTTGACCCTCCAATCACAACGTTTGCTTTCCTCTGTAAAGCTAAGAGAGGGCAGAAGTTGAGATCAATTCTAGGTAGGCCTAATCAGGGCGTCCCACCGTCCCACTCTCCAGGACATGTACACCAGGCATTGCAGGCCCAAGGCTAAGAGAATAGTCAAAGACCCAAACAACTGCCTCTTTGCACTGCTCTGGTCAGGCAAGCGCTACCTGAGTCTAATGGCCGGTACAGAGAGACTCAAAAGGAGCTTCTATCCCCAGGCCATCAGGATGCTCAATGATGACTCTATGTAACACTAACGCATCCACATGCACACACTCACTTTAAAACCTTCACCTTTACGATTCACTTTAGACACTTTTAACACTACACCATATTGTATGTATTTATTACTAAAAGATTTACACTACATCTCTACCTCATTTAGCATTTTTTTTATTTTGTTTGCAATTAGCACTTTAGTTTTGTATATTGTATATTTTGTATAGATAAAAACGTGAAACTTAAAACTGATATCGCTGCCATTATTGGTTGACTGACTGTGTGTGTGTGTGTGTGTGTGTGTGTGTAAAACAAATAATAATCTAATTCAAATACTGCACATCGAGCAAAAAAAAAATACTCCTTGATTAAATCAGCAAACTATGGATCATAGTTGGAAAAGCCTCTCATAGAAGGAAACCACGCTGTGAGAATGGCCCACTATGAGGTCCGTTTGTGCTGACAGTCTACATTTAAATGTTCATGTTATTGTGCTGCCTGTCACCAGCTTCCCACCCGAGGAGTGAGTTTTAAGAGAAGTGTTGCGCTTGAATGACCCTTCAGAAAATGCTAACATTTATAATCAGGCCCATGTGTGCAACGAGCAAAAAATCTCTCTCTCTCTCTCTCTCAATCTCTCTCTCTCACGCTGTCGTTCTCTACTCTCTCTTCCTTTATCTGTCTATTTACTTTCTCTCTCACTTTCTCTCTCTGCCTCTCTGTTTCTCTCTCTCTTCCTTTATCTGTCTTTCTCTCTCTCTTCCTTTATCTGTCTATCTCTTTCTCATTATCTCTCTCTCTCTCTCTCTCTCTCTCTCTCTCTCTCTCTCTCTCTCTCTCTCTCTCTCTCTCTCTCTCTCTCTCCTCTCTCTCTCTCTCTCTCTCTCTCTCTCTCTCTCTCTCTCTCTGTATTTCTCTACTATCTCTTCCTTTATCTGTATCTAGCACTTTCTCATTCTCTCTCTGTCT
>NC_140166.1:153426657-153515142 GCF_963971535.1 Notolepis coatsorum | reverse complement strand
AGTGAGTGAGTGAGCATGGCGTGTGTGTGTGTGTGTGTGATGGCAATGGGGCAATGTGGCTTTGTGAATGCCCGTTCTTGTGAATGCATGTAAACAGTGCATTTTATTGGTAAATTGTGCATTTCATATAGTGCTTTTATCCAACACGCTTTACAATTTTGTTCCTCACATTTTACCCATTCACTCACACTCACCGACCATATGGCACCAAGGTACCAACCTGCCCATCGGGAGCAGTGAGGGGGTTAAGTGTCTTTGCTCAAGCACACTTCGACACGCTGCCCGGGAGGAGAAGGATTGTTGTCTCACTGTTCTGTCCTGTTTTGCACTTACTTATTTATTTATCATTATTATTATTATTATTATTATTATGTTGTTCCTATTTGTGAAAAAATCAATCATGCACTGTAATGTCAAATCACGTTCCATTTTGTACCTGTACAAAATGGTGAATAAAGAAATCTGAATCTGAATCAAACCGGGAATGTTCCGATTACCAGACGACAGCTCTATCTCCTGAGCCACTGCCCCCCCCCACCCCCCCCCCCCCCCCCCCCGTGCTGCATCTGTATGTTTGTGCATGTTGGTGCACAAGTGAGTGAGTGAGTGAGTGTGTGTATGTGTATTTGTGTCTGTTTGTTTGTTTGTGTGTGTGTGTGTGTGTGTGTGCAGGCACGTGCAGAGGGTGGGGGGGGCTTTGGGTGCCCAAGCACTTGCCCATGTGCCCCTTGATGACCAGCACCTACGGGTGGCTGCAATTCGAAACTGGCCCTGGTAAATGTCCAAACCACCCACCCACCCCAACCCCCGCTAATGTACAGTTTCTTCCCCCTCGAATGTATATATATTTGTTATGATCTCTTTCTCTTAAACAGTACTGTATATTTGTATATCTTGTATGTCATAAATGTCAGGATGTAATAGTACTGTATATCTGTAAGTTGTGTATATCATAAATGTCCTGATTAATTGAAAATGGGGGACACTGATGCAAACAAGACGAAAGTCTTTCTTTGGTCTGCATCCCCTTAACAATTGTTTGTATTGAGTCGTACTGTATTGTACCCATTCTGCAATCTGTTAATAAAGTTTTCAATCAATCAATCAATCAACCAAAGTGCCCTTAAAAAAATTTATTAAAAAAATTTCATAAATAAAGAATTTCTTTATTATTATATTTTGTTTTGTAAAGGGCAATGCCCATGGTCCTTATCAAGAATAATTTTAGCAATTAATAATATTAGAAAAAAAAATATATATATATTTTAGGTGCATGTTTTTCTCTTTTGTTGCGCAATGCGTCACCCTCCCTCTTGGAATGACGGGCCCATTAGCCAATAGAAATCTTGGTGCGGCCGGGTAGCGCAGCGGACTAAGCGTCTGTCTACCACCACAGAGACAGTGGGATCGAATCCAGCTGTGGTGCTTCCGGGTTGGCCGACCGTCCATACTAACACAATTGGCTGTGTTAGCGGGTGGGAAAACCGGCGGGGTGGGTCCTGGTCGTTGTAAACAGCGACTCCTACAGTTCGGTTGGGGCGCCTGCACAGCAAGGGAAGGATCTAGGAGAGGTAGTGTGACCTTCCACACGTTACACTCTCCCAGTGAGAGTCCGCGCTGCCAGGTGAAAAGAAGCGGTGGGCTGGGTACACATGTGTCGGAGGAAGCATGTGATAGTCTCCGCCCTCGCGGACCGACGGAAATCAGAAAAAGAAGGGGGAAAACGATTTAAAAAAAATATATTAAAATCTAGCGCAAACCGAGCATTTCGCCTCACGTTTGCCCATCTGTCAGCTGATTTTAAGCAGCAACTGAAGTCAGCACCAGCAGCTAACGATAAGAAAGTGATTTTTTTCCATAAAGTTCTAATATTTTTGCAACCAAGATTAAGAATGTTAACTATCATATTTTGCAACAAAGAAAGACTTTGTTTGCTAGCTGTCCACAACTACATGAAAATAAAATGATGCTTGTAGTCTTCTTGCTAACGTTAAACTCGACAATGCGATGTGCTTAGCATCCATCCAAACGTTACCTAATGTTAGCCCACATGTTAGCTATCACCCTTTGTAGCAAGTCATATCATATCAGATATAACGTTATACACCTCTGTTAATTAGATGTGCCATAAGCAATTATTGTTAATTAGCCATGCATGCACGTCGCTTTTAGAGTGAAATGTAATGTGTGGTGGTGAGTTTAATTTATTTCAAAGCATTCGGATCATCATCTGTTTGCTTGTTGCCAGATAGTGTAGTAGGTCTGATTGTGAAGATTAAAGCAATACTTCACTTAGTTTTCACCATATGGGCGAATATGCCTATTACCCACATGTAACCCACTTGAGAAGTCACTCACCAAGTTTCTGTGTCGCATTTTGATCCCCATTGACTTTGATGAGTTCGCAATTTTTTTTTTATCCTAATAACATGTTTGCGAACACATTTCCAGGTTGGTGTGTTTTTGTGTGTAGGAATGCAGACATGGGGACATGGCTGACTGCAGGGGACTGTGCACTCAGAGCTGGCCTACAACAGAGTGTTACGTTTCAGGTAGGAGGTGAGTTCCAATAGTAGAAGGTAATAAGGAGACGGAAATGTGGTTTCTCTTCTCAAAATACGTGTTCCTTTTATTATCAGAATCACGAGAGCAAGATACTGTATCGATAACGAAAGAGAAGCCAGGCTTCAACTGAGGGTATATAAAGAACGAGAATTATACAATAACAACAACGACAAGAGGTTCCCTAACTTGTCCTGTGGCCGACTGCTCGCAGGTTCTGTTGAAGATCCGACAACAGACAGAGAACAAGAGATTACTATATTTTTTTTATCAATTTTTTTTATTATTACTTACATGAAAACAAGACAACACAATAACCACAATAACAACACAGAGAACTTCACAGGGAGATAACAGAAACAATAATAATACAGAAATAACAAATTATAAAAAATTTAAAAACAGAGTACAACACTTTAAATTTAAAGGGGTACTATCTCATAAATGGCCTTTCCCAGTATTCAGCACCGTTTCCCGGCCGTGTGGCCCTATATTAATAAAACGTATGTCTCTAATTCTCATAAAGGCGTATTCTTCCAATTCCCCTCACAACATTCACCCTCACCGAACTGAGTCATCTCAAAATGTGCATATCAGTGATGTCAGAAATTTCCCAGCTGCACAACAATGTGGCAGTTGCCACCGGGCCACACAGTGGTTGGAGCCCAGCCTCAAAACGGCTTAAGGTCTTGAGGTAGAAAAACGCTGCTTTTGAGTACCCGAATAGAAATACAAAACAATGAACCTTCTTGAAAAACAAAAACCTACAGAGGTGTTCCATAGACTCACAGGAACCGTGTAAAAGTGCCCAAATAGTGAAGAAATAGCAAAATAGCTCCCCCCCAATAAAATCCCCCCAGTTAAAGTCAAGAGGACAACACAAAAGACAAGACAGACAAGACATTTCCTCCTCCCCCTCCCACGAGACCGCCGGACTCCCCCGGACAAGCACCCCAACCCCGCTCAGCCGCACACAGCGGTTCTGACCTTTTCAGCTGCTGCGACCCACAGTTCAATCCCAGCCTGCCCCACCCCAATCACCCACGCCGTGGATATCTCAAGATAAATCACATCCATCAGTGTTAGGGACCAGTTAATCACTGTGAGCTTCTCAGGCTCCTTCCATCTCAATGCTATCAGCTTCTTCGCTGCTGTGACGCCTGCTAGGATAACCCTTTTTTGTTGTACGGACGCGGGTAGTGTTGTTATATCGTTCAGGAGTAGCGTAACAGCTGTGAATGGGATTGTTAAGCCACATAGATCTGAAAGTTTGTCCGTTATTGACCTCCAGAAGCGGGCTACTGGTGGGCAATCCCAATACATATGCATATAAGTGCCAGTGGCCCTTTGAGAGCACAAAGTGCACCGAGAGTCGGTTACCAGTCCCATAGCAAATAGCTTCCTAGGTGTAAGATAGGTCCTATGAATATAATTAAAATTAATTTGCTGGTGATTGGGGTTGCGGGAGGACAATGCCATATTTGTCCAAACCTCATCCCAGTCAAACTGGGGGTCCAACTCCGGGATATCCCCACGCCAGATTGTATCCAATGATACATTTTTATACATGGCTTGAATTAAGAGCGTATAAAAGTATGAGACAAACCCTCTGGAGGTCGTCCTGTCCACTATGAGCCTGAGGAAGGGGTGTGGGTGCAAAGCTTGAGCCCACGGCACGCCATGCGCCCTCAGCGCTGACCTTAGTTGAAGGTAAAGAAAGAAGGACTCGCCGGGAAGATCATAAAAATCTTTTAAGTCCTGAAACGCTCGAAGGCCGTTCTTATCATAAATATCCCCCAGAGTAAGAACTCCCCTCCTTTGCCATTGAGGAATACTAACCGGTTTGTGCCCAACAAGTAGTTGCTGGTTATTAAAAATTGGAGAGTCCAGGTGCCATGGGCATTTAACCACACACGACTTCTGTACATTACGCCATGTTTGGATCACGTGAGTTATGATCGGTCCATATCTTAGTCGGCATTTTGAAATAGGGATAGTGGAGTATACTACATCCTGTAATCTTAGCGGTGAGACCGCCGCCGCTTCTAAGGAGCGCCAAGATAGAGCATCTACAGGGTCTAGCCAGCACATCAAAGGTCTCAGTGAAAAGGACCAGAAATAAAGCTTAAAATCAGGGATTGCGAGGCCCCCATCTTGTTTCCTACGTTGAGTGGTAGCTCTTTTGATTCTCGGGCGTTTGTTATTCCAGATAAACTTAGATATCATCGATTGTACCTTGCGCCAGTGGTCTATTGGAGGGGGCAGGGGGAGCATTGAGCTAACAAAATGTATCCTAGGCAGGACATTCATTTTGATTATGGAAGCCCGGGCTTGTAAGGAGTTAGGAAGGGACGACCATCTATCTAGATCCTGGTGTATTTTATCATAAGTACCCGTGAAGTTGTATTTAGTAGTTTGACTTAGTGTGGGGAATATCTCTATGCCTAAGTATTTAAAATGTTCCACTATGGGGATATCAGCTGGTAGTCGCACCGCCTTGGCCAGCTCATTAAGAGGTAGGCAGGCTGATTTTTTCCAGTTAATCTTAAAGCCTGACAATTTACCAAAGTCGTCGATTATTTCCAGTAATTTTGTGGCCGACTGGGAGGGGTCATTCATAAAAATCAGTAGGTCATCTGCATAGAGAGCAATTTTGTGTGGTGTATTATTGATCATTATGGGGACGATGTCCTCCGATTGCCTAATAAATTGGGCCAATGGTTCGAGGGAAAGCGCAAATAGTCCTGGGCTCAGAGGACAACCCTGTCTAGAAAATCTGGAGACTGGAAAAAGTGTGGAACAGTTTTTGCCTGTCAGTATCATCGCCGACGGCGAGGCATACAGGACTTTAATCATATGAATAAAACTCTTTCCAAGTCCCATAACCTCAAGTACCTTCCACAGGTATGACCATTCTAGTCTGTCAAATGCCTTCATGGCATCCAAGGACAGAACTGGATGTTGCATGTAGTCTTACTGTTATAGACTACATGCAACAGCCTCCTAAGATTATCTGCAGCCAGGCGCCCCGGGATAAACCCAGTTTGATCGCAGTGTACCAGTACCGTCATAAACTTCTGCAGGTGGCGGGCCAGTACCTTGGCAAACACTTTTAGATCGGCCCCGAGAAGACTCAAGGGCCTATAGCTACCACAGTCATTGGGATCTTTATCCTTCTTGAGAAGTAAAGAAATCAATGCCATGTTAACATCTCTTGAGAACTCCCCTTGTTCGATAGCGCAATTGATCATATCGAGCATCAATGGACCCAATTGGTCCCAGAAAGCTAAATATACCTCGGGTGGAATCCCATCCCAGCCTGGTGCCTTACCCCTTTGCATTTCAGCAATCGTCTCCCTAAGTTCCATAAGAGTGATTGGTTTCCCCAGTTCCTTAGCCTCTTCCTCAGAAATGTGGGGTATCACAAGCCCACCAATGAACGATTCAAATTTAGAATTATCGAAATTAACCTCTGAGCTATATAACTGTGAGTAAAACTCTTTAAAAGTGTTGTTGATCTTTTTCGAATCAGTAGTGACTGTTCCCTGTCGCGTCTTGATCGAAGGAATATCCGAGATTATCATTCAAGCGTATTTTCATTGCCAGTAGATGGCTAGGCCTGGAACCATAAAAGTAGTAATTTTGCCTTGTCCTATGTATCAAAAACTGTTGTTTAAGTATGGAGTTTATTTCTTTCTTGACTATCTTGCGTTGTGTGTTTAGTCGTTCATTATAGTTAGCTTGCAAAGATGCGTATAGGTCCGCGTATAATGTTTCCAGTCCTTCTAGTTTTTTTTACCGGGATTTACGCAAATTGGAGGCGAAAAGTGACATGACCCCTGATAAATCCCTTCAATGCGTTCCACAGGACCCTAGGGTCTTCGACTGTGCCGACGTTGATCTGCAAGAATTCAACTAGTTTACTCCTGAACTCAGTACAGAAATCATCGCTTTTTAATAAGGTTGAGTTAAAACGCCATCTGGGAGCTCTCGTGGAGAGCTTGCCAAAGGTTGCTATAAGGGAAATCCCCTTGTGGTCCGAGAGAGCTAGGGGAACCAATGAGACGTCGAAACTATCAAAAATATTAGGGGACGCGAATACATAGTCTATTCGAGAGAAGGTTTTGTGTCTGGCTGACAGGTGAGAGTAATCCTTGAGGGTGGGATTGGATATGCGCCAGAGGTCTGCGAGCCCCGTGTCCTGGGCCCACATCCTGAGGGCCTTAGAGGACTGTTTTTGGTCACGTGTTTCAGAGGACCCAGACCTATCCATCTCCGCATCCCAGCACGCATTAAAATCGACACCCACAATGAGAGCGTATCCAGTAAGTTCCAACATAATCCTTGTGATTGTATTATAGAACGCTGAATCAAATGTGTTAGGGGCATACAATGCGATTATTGCCATCTTCCTATAAGAAAACTCAACTTTTGCTATAGTAATCCTTCCCTCCGTGTCCGACCACACATCCAGCACTTTGATATCAAGGTTACGTCTTGTAACTATAACGACTCCTTTTGTCTTATTGTCGGCTGAGGATGAGGAGATAACATGATATTGTCGATTTGCTAGCCTTGATACATCACTCACCAATAAATGCGTCTCACTAAGGAGAGAAATGTCAATACTTCTTCTCTTCAATAACCAAAGGACACTGGCACGCTTGTGTGGGGTGTTAAGACCTCCTGCCTTCCAAATTAAAATATTCAATTTAGCCATGGTCGAATTTGTCTAAATGCGTAGAGAACATACCAGTGCAGCCAGGCTGAGGACAGAGGCGCTGATCCAGGCGGGCCCAGACGGTCAATCCCAAGAGTTCAGAGGAGGAACAATTACACACATATAGGACAACAGTACAGAAATCACAGAAAAATACCACCCCAGTTACAACCCCCCCTACTTCTACTCTACACTAACCCACCAATCCTAATATTAACCTTCCTATACCCACTCTCCAATCCCCTCCCTATGCTCCATCCACTAAGGATGGTCATCTTCCTATCATTTCCCACTGGAATCATGGATCCAATAAGACACTCTTCACTCTGACCCCCTCTCTAGATAAAACCCTGATTAAACCCCCCACTAGTCCAAGAAACAAAAATAAAAATAAAAATAAAGTTATTGGTCAAGGTGCAAGCATTTCACAGTCCCTCTGGTCAGGCACATAGGCTGGAATGACAAAATCCTATATAAGAATAGGAGTAAACACCTTCATTAACCCGGAGGTAGTAATAAGCTATACCTGACACAACCTGTTATTATATATTACATATATATACATAACCGACATTCAATGACCGGAGCCTAAGGCTCAAATCCGGCCAAACCCAGTCTAGACAAAAAAAAACAAGATCTAGAAACAAAACTCCCAGCAAACCACACAAAGTAATTAGTGACAACAAACCACAGGTGACAGTCAATCAGCGCTAATTACAGAGAACAAGGTGAAGTACTCCAGAATGGCAGTAGGGTTTCCAGTCCTGGGAGAGGACAGAAACCCAGAACGTTACACAGAGGTCTGGTAGAACAGCTGATACGCCAGCAAGCGCCAAACAAGAAATAAGAGAGCTTGTATAAATGAACCCTTGCAATGAATAACCATTTAAGTGAGGAAATAAATGACTGTTTACTGTTAATAATAATAAACGCCAGCTAAAATATCTGATTGTGTTCATTATACATTATTACATTACAGCATAGATACATACAGTGCAGCCATAGATATTCATAACTGTACAGCCTGGGACTGCTCTGTGCACAGCAGCAGTGCATTTTTGTCTGCTGTTTCTTGTCAGTTTCTGCTGGGGCTGTAAGTGTCCAGGTACACCAACTACTACTATGTCATCTTCTAGCAGCCTGAGAGTAGTCTGCAATTGAGGAATCTTCAAATAATAATAATTTTAATACATTTTGATAAATCCCAAACTATTCTAAGGCGTAATCATATAATATGATGCAGTTTGTTGCTATGATGCAGTTATTGGTTGCTAATGCTATAGTTTGGCTTGTTACAGTACGTTACACTGTAGTTGGTGTTCTAACATTTTGATACATGTGCCCTTTTTATTAAATTAATTTGTTTAGCACCTGCCCCTCTGAAGGTCTCTGCAGCATGGCCCTGTGTGTGTATATGTATGTGTGTGTGCACACATGCATGCAAATGTGATTATTTATTGTTTAAATGTAACCATGAGAAGATTCACATGCATCACATTAGATGTACTCTGCAAAACTGTCTCAGAATGTAACTCCTCCACCTCAGACATTGACCCTATACCTACAGCAGGGAGGGGCAACTGGCGGCCCTCACCGACGCTCCATGCGGCCCCAGGCCAATATTTATAAAAAAAAAGAAATTATAATAATATTTATTTTTGTAATTATTATTCGACTTAGAGGTTGGCCGACTACGGCTCCTTTCGATCGATTAGTCGACTATTCAACTAATAGGGGTCAGCCCCAATATGGGGGGTTTGATAAACTGTCCGCTGTTGTTACCGATGGAGCACATATATAATGCACTGCATTGCATTATACATCAGGTAAGTTCGCTAACATAATTTCCATCTATTATGGGTCACTAATAATCAGGGGTGCAGTGGTCATGCCACGCGGTACCATGCCGTCCCAGCACTTTTCTGAGCAGTGCACACACAAATTAAACGTTATTTCATCTGATGCAGATCGCATGCACAAACATTGAAGTTGACATTCCTTCTATTGTGCGCCAACGGGAGAGACCACAAGTGTCTCATTAAAGACAGAACCATTATTGACCCACTGTGGGGGGAGGGTGAATGTCATGCCAGTTTGATAAACGGTCAATGGGAGGCATGTAGAATTGCACAAAAAGGAATTCATTATTCTGATGAGTATTGCACTTGGCTTCTTGTTTACTTTTGTAGTGTTCAGATAACACTGAAATGCATGTTATGGATATGAAGCACTCAGGAATGTTTTGTTTAGTAGCAGGATAAAAGTTTATACATTTAACAAAATCATTTATTATTGCACTTCTGATTTACTGTTGTAGTGAAATGCAGCAGGAATGCTGCTTTGTGCTTGTTGAGCAGTGGGATTTAAGTTCATACATTTATTTTAATAGAAGCCTTAATTATAATTTGTCATTTTTGTATATATTTGGGTTACACAGCAATACTTTCAAATTCAGCTGTATTTATAAATTCATAAAGTTGAAATTAAGCATTACTAAATGCGTTCGAAATGGAATAAAAACAAAGTTACAACAAATTATAATTGTTTATATGCCTTATTTATCACATGTGACTATTATGGGCTATTTGAGTGATGGGGTACTACTGGCGGGACTGCCGATAAACAATGCGGCCCCCCAGATTGAGTGTAGACATTTAGTGGCTCTCACCATATACAAAGTTGCCCACCCCTGACCTACAGCTTTCTTCAAACGGGTGTTTAATAGTGTTTCAAGCCCTGTGCTAGATATCATAAACACTTCCCTTAGAACTGGTATTTTCCCAGATGCCTTTAAAACAGCAGTTGTAAAGCCATTACTAAAAAAAACTAACTTGGATAGTAATGTAATGGCAAATTATCATCCAATATCCAACCTACCATTCATTAGATAGTTTCAGTTCAAATAAATTCCTTTCTTGAAGAAAACAACATCTTAGAAGAATTTCAGTCGGGATTCCGAAAATACATACATCAGAGGGAGGAAATTCTATGTTAAACTAGGAGATCACATGTCTGATATATACGACAACAACTATGGAGTTGCACAAGGGAGTTGCTTAGGTCCTTTACTCTTCTCCCTTTACATGTTACCGCTGGGTGATATCATCAGAGAACATAATGTAGATTTCCATAGCTATGCGGATGATACACAACTGTACATATCTGCTGAACCAAATGATACAGCGATTAGCTCCATTACAGACTCCTTACTGGCAATACATAAATGGATGAGTAAGAACTTCCTGAAACTAAATGAGAACAAAACTGAAATTCGAATTATCGGCCCCAAAACTAAAAAAGAAACGTTAATAAAGAACCTGGGAGGACTAACGCCTTGGATCAAATCTGAGGTCACTAGTCTCAGGGTTATCATAGATTCAGAACTGAACTTCAATTCTCATATTAGCAAAGTGACAAAAACATCGTTCATCCATCTAAAAAATATAGCAAAAGTACGACCATTTATTAATCAGAACGATGCTGAGAAGCGAATTCATGCATTCATATCTAGCCGGTTAGACTACTTGTTATGGTTTGTAAACAACCCCAGTAGTTTGGGTGTGGTCGTCAGTCAGCTGGATCTGGACCGCCAAAGCTGCTCTAACTCTGTCTGTGTCGGCTGGGGTTGACATGGCCGGGTCGTAATGTTACCGGTTTGTAAACAACCCCAACAGCACGACACAGACAGGTAGTTCAGAGTTAGCCAAAAACTAGGGCGTATTTATTTTCAAACAGAAAGAGCAAAAAAACAACATGAAGCATTCAGGTGGAATGTCCTGGAGCAGAGTAGGCTCTGCGGCTCTGCAGCTCTGCCCAGAGCAGAGTTGGCTCTGTGGCGCTGCGGCCTCTGGCTCTGCGGCTCTGCAGCTTACTGTCTATCCACTCGGAGAGGAACAGAGAAAAGAGGAATGTCAACAACCGAACGCAGGGATTAAGATGCAGTCCAGTAATAAAGCTGAGTCCAGAAATAACAAAGGCGATACCTCTTCAGTGTTTAACGAAACACACAAAAAACAGATAGATCTTGAGTCCAGGAAAAACGAGGAAAAATAGAGCATCAAAAAATACACTTCCAAAAACTCACCAAGGGAACAGGTGAGATACGGGGCGCGGGTCCACAGGAGCAGAGCGGGGCGACAGCGGCGAATTCCAAGGCGTACTGGAGAAACAGATGGAGAACAACCACGGAAGGAACAAGCTGCAGGCGGAGGTAAGCAAAACGACCCGACAATGAACCTTCAGAAACCCCGAGTATATAAGGGCTCCCTTCGAGCTGATTCGAAACTCCCCTCAGGTGTGTGGAGGTAATTGGTACCTGGAAGCGTGTGGTAATGGACCAATCCTCACAGTACCCCCCCCCCTCCATGGGAGCCACCCGGCGACCTGCCCGGCCTCGGCTTCCCGGGATGGGACCGATGGAAGTCGGTGATCAGGGCAGGATCCATGATGAGCTGGCGGGAGACCCAGCTCCGTTCCTCCGGACCGTATCCCTCCCAGTCCACCAGATACTGGAACCCCCGTCCTCGCCGTCGGACATCCATGAGCTGGCGGACCTTCCACTGGGGGTGTCCATCCACCATCTCGGGAGGAGGCGGATCTGGAGCAGGAGGCATCAGGGGACTGAGAGAGACAGGCTTCACTCGGGACACATGAAAAACAGGATGAATCCGCATGGACGCAGGAAGCTTAAGACTCACCGCCGTGGGACTGAGCACCTTCTGGATCTCAAAAGGGCAGACGAACCAGGGGTTAAGCTTCTTGGCGGAGGATCGAAGCAGAAGATCCTTGGAGGACAACCATACCCTCTGCCCAGGTTGGTACGTCGGCGCAGGGATCCGGCGTCGGTTAGCTCCCCGACTGGCGCGCTCCGATGCCCGGAGCAGCGCAGTCCTGGTGATCTCCCAGACTTGACGACACCGGTCGAGATGATCCTGCACTGAACTGCCACTTCCGACTCCTGTGCAGGTAAAAGAGGGGGTTGGTAGCCCAGGGATACCTCGAACGGCGAGAGGCCGGTGGCGGAACTGACCAGGGAGTTGATGGCGTACTCGACCCAGGGGAGGAACCGGCTCCAGGAAGCAGGTCTCTTGGCAGCAACACAACGGAGAGCAGACTCCACGCTCTGGTTCATCCTCTCTGTTTGTCCGTTAGTCTGTGGATGGTAACCAGACGAAAGACTAACAGTAGCCCCCAATCCCTTGCAAAAGGCCCGCCATACCTGGGAAGTGAACTGGGGACCCTGGTCCGAGACGACGTCCTGGGGGAAACCATGGAGGCGGAACACGTGGCTTGTCAGGAGGTCCGCTGTCTCGGAAGCTGAGGGAAGCTTGGGAAGGGCCACGAGGTGAACCCCCTTGCTGAAACGATCCACCACAGTCAGGAGGACTGTGTTTCCCTGGGACGGTGGAAGACCCGCGACGAAGTCCAACGCCACATGGGACCAAGGGCGGCTCGGAATGGGAGATGGCTGTAATAGACCGGAGGGTGCCTGGTGGGAGGCCTTGCTGCGGGCGCAGACTGTGCAGGCCAGAACAAACTCCTTGACGTCGTTCCTCATGGTGGGCCACCAGAATCGACGAACCAGGAAGGAGAAGGTGCGGTGAACGCCGGGGGGCAGGCAAACCGGCTGGTATGGCCCCATTGGAGAACCCGGGACCGGACTGAGTCGGGGACGAAGAGGCGACGAAAAGGTACGTTGCTGGCAGCGGGATGGAAACGTAGCGCACGCCTGACCACGGTCTCGATGCCCAAGGTGACCACTCCCACCACCCTGACCTCTGGGAGGATGGGAGTCGGATCCTCAGTGGTTGGAGCCCCGTTGGAGTGTAACCGGGACAGAGAGTCGGCCTTCGTGTTGCGGGACCCATGGCGAAAAGTCAACGAGAAGTCGAACCGACTGAGGAAGCTGGCCCACCTTGCCTGCCGGCCGTTGAGGCGCTTGGATGCACGGATGTACGTCAAGTTCTTATGGTCCATCCAAATGGTGAACGGTTCCTCGGCCCCCTCCAGCCAATGACGCCACTCCTCCAAGGCAGCCACTACCGCCAGCAGCTCCCGATTGCCAATGTCATAGTTCCTCTCAGCAGGAAGGAAACAACGAGAGTAGAAGGCGCACGGATGGACCTTCTGGTCCGTCGCCGACCGCTGAGACAAGATAGCCCCTAGTTCCGTATCTGAGGCGTCCACCTCCACGATAAACTGCTTCTTGGGGTCTGGGTGGAGCAAGACCGGGGCGGTGGTGAACCTCTTCTTGAGGGAACGGAACGCAGCGCAGGCCGCTGGAGACCAGTCAAACGGCAGGGAGGGGGAGGTCAGCCTGGTGAGCGGTTCCGCCACTTGGCTGTAGTTCCGGATGAACCTCCGGTAAAAGTTTGCGAAACCGAGGAAGCTCTGTAGCTCCTTCCGAGAGGAGGGTTCCGGCCACTCCTCCACAGCCTGGATCTTGCGAGGGTCGGCTCGGGTCAGGCCGCTCTCCACGATGAAGCCAAGGTAATCGACGGAGTCGGAGTGGAAACGGCACTTCTCTGCCTTAATGAAGAGCCGGTTGTGGAGGAGGCGCTCCAGTACTCGGCGGACATGCTGGACATGTTCCTCGAGAGTCTTGGAGAAGATGAGGATGTCATCAAGGTATACCACCACAAACTCCTCGAGCATGTCAAGGAGGACGTCGCTCATGAGCGCCTGGAATACCGCCGGAGCGTTGGTGAGGCTGAACGGCATCACCAGATACTCGTAATGACCCCTGGGAGTCTTGAAGGCGGTCTTCCATTCATCGCCCTCTCGGATGCGGACCAGATGGTAGGCACTCCGGAGGTCCAGTTTGGTGAAGACGGTAGCCTGGGTGAGGGGCTCGAAGGTGGAGTTCATGAGAGGAAGAGGATACTTGTTCTTAATGGTGATCTCGTTGAGTTGGCGATAGTCAATGCAGGGCAGAAGATCTCCGTCCTTCTTACCAACAAAAAAGAAGCCGGCCGCCACCGGGGAGGACGAGGGCCGAATGAGGCCTGCTGCCAAGGACTCAGAGATGTACTTATCCATCGCTGCCTTCTCAGGGACGGTCAGACTGTAGAGGCGGCTGCCAGGAAGGGGAGCTCCAGAGCGGAGGTCGATGGCACAGTCGTAAGGCCGATGAGGAGGAAGGGCCTGGGCCCGGGACTTGCTGAAAACCTCCCCGAGGTCGTGGTACTCGGGGGGAATAGTTGAGAGGTCCGAGGGCGGCACACAAGGGGAACTCCGGGGCGAAGGACTGGACGCCGCCTGCAGACACTGGGCATGACAGGAGGAGCTCCACCCCATGATGGTGCTGGAGGACCAGGCGATGTGGGACTCATGCAGCGCGAGCCAGGGCCGACCCAGGACTACTGGGACAAGAGGGGATCTGGTAATAAAGAACTGAAGTCTCTCAATGTGGTTACCAGCAATGGTGAGGAGGACAGGACAGGTGCGTTGAGTGATGTCAGCCAGGTGGTGCTGATCCAACGTGAAAACCTCCAAGGGCCTCTCGATGTTCTCAAGTGGAATGTTGGCCTGGGTGGCAAACTCAACGTCCAGGAAACTCTCATCAGCACCCGAGTCAACGAGGGCACCCACCGTCGCCCGCTGGTCCGCCCAGGCCAGGGTGACGCTCGTCAGACGGTTAGGAGGTGCATGGGTGTGGGAACAGGAAAAGCGGCTCACCAGGATCTCCCGGGGTCCCGGCAAGCCTGGTCTTTTGGCCGGGTAGGACAATTGAAGATACGGTGTCCATTCCGGCCGCAGTAGAGACAAAGGCCGGACCGCCAGTCGCAGAGGAGGCAGGACGGTCAGCAGTAGAGTCACGAGTACGGGGGGTCTGCGGAACATCTGGGGGTTCCAGTCAGGCTCTCTCACGCCTTCTCTCCCGGAGGCGTCCGTCGATGCGAATGGCGAGGCTGATTAGGCCCTCGAGTGAATCGGGCTCCTCCCGGGTCGCGAGCTGGTCCCTTACAGCGTCGTTGAGCCCCTTCAGAAAGGTGAGATGAAGCGCCCGATCATTCCAACCACTCTCGGTTGCGGCCAGTCTGAACTCCAGCGTGTAGTCGGTGACACTGCCACTGCCCTGCCAGAAGGTGCCCAACCGAGCTCCCGGGTCCTGGCCACGAGCTGGGTTGTGGAAAACCCTTCAGAGCTCTGCCACGAAGTCTGGGTATGAAAAAAAAAATCAGCCCTCATTTACCAGGAAGCAGTAACCCAGAGTGCTGCTCGGCCTGTGAGCAGGTTAGTCATGTAAGCTACTCGGGCTCCCTCTGTCGTAAATCGGCTGGGTTGATGAATGAAAACCAACTCACATTGCATGATGAACGTGGCACAGTCCTCAAAGTTACCGTCGAAACATCGTGGGTTGGAGAGATGGGGCTCCCGAGGAGCGAGGTCGGGAGGTGCAGGGTCTGTCACGGCGGCGGGTGGTGGTCTGGCTGGGAATCCTGCCGCAGGTGGTGTTAAAAGCAGGGCGTTAAATGCTGCACTGAGAGCCTGTAGCTGGTGCAGAATATCAGCCTGCTGATTACCCTGGGTAGTCTGCTGGGTGGTTAGAGTGTCAAGAGAATTCTGAATAGGCTGAACCTGGGCCCGGAGGTCCTGAACAGCAGCCGCAGCCGCACCTAACTGTTGGGTGTGGTCGTCGGTCAGCTGGATCTGGACCGCCAAAGCTGCTCTAACTCTGTCTGTGTCGGCTGGGGTTGACATGGCCGGGTCGTAATGTTACCGGTTTGTAAACAACCCCAACAGCACGACACAGACAGGTAGTTCAGAGTTAGCCAAAAACTAGGGCGTATTTATTTTCAAACAGAAAGAGCGAAAAAACAACATGAAGCATTCAGGGGGAATGTCCTGGAGCAGAGTAGGCTCTGCGGCTCTGCAGCTCTGCCCAGAGCAGAGTTGGCTTTGTGGCGCTGCAGCCTCTGGCTCTGCGGCTCTGCAGCTTACTGTCTATCAACTCGGAGAGGAACAGAGAAAAGAGGAATGTCAACAACCGAACGCAGGGATTAAGATGCAGTCCAGTAATAAAGCTGAGTCCAGAAATAACAAAGGCGATACCTCTTCAGGGTTTAACGAAACACACAAAAAACAGATAGATCTTGAGTCCAGGAAAAAATGAGGAAAAATAGAGCATCAAAAAATACACTTCCAAAAACTCACCAAGGGAACAGGTGAGATACGGGGCGCGGGTCCACGGGAGCAGAGAGGGGCGACAGCGGCGAATTCCAAGGCGTACTGGAGAAACAGATGGAGAACAACAACGGAAGGAACAAGCTGCAGGCGGAGGTAAGCAAAACGACCCGACAATGAACCTTCAGAAACCCCGAGTATATAAGGGCTCCCTTCGAGCTGATTCTAAACTCCCCTCAGGTGTGTGGAGGTAATTGGTACCTGGAAGCGTGTGGTAATGGACCAATCCTCACAGTATGTAGTTGGTACCTGGAAGCCTGTGGTAATGGACCAATCCTCACACTACTGTAATGCACTTTTCACAGGTATCCTAAGAAAACTACAGAGAGGCTTCAGCTAATCCAAAACTCTGCAGCCCGACTGCTAACTAGAACCAAAAGGAGAGAGCACATTAGTCCAGTCTTAGCTGCTTTACACTGGCTTCCTGTAACATTTAAGGTCCTTCTCCTTACATACAAAGCTCTATGGACAGGGACCTAGCTACATCGCCAACACTCTAATAAATTACACGCCAGCAGAAACAGTCAAAAGAGGATCGGTAATGCAGCCTTTATCAACTATGCACCAAAACTGTGGAACAAACTACCCCAAAACATCAGGGAAGCCAACTCGCTAGACATCTTCAAAAGACAGCTTAAAACCTATCTCTTTGCTCAGGCATTTCAATGAAACATCAGGGATATCCTGACACAAATTGTACTTACCTGCACTATTCTTACCCTGCTTACTTTTATACACTGCCTATCAAATTCATGTGTCGGTTCTATGCTAATTTTATATGCACTGTAACCATCTCTCTGGACCTGCGATCTGCAGCCACAGCAGCAGCAGCAGCCCTGTATACTGTATAGCAACACAAAATGCTTTCCACTCAAAATAATTCCCATATCAAGCCTGGAGAGGAGAAGCGCGCCGACGCCTACGCGTAAGTCTCTCAAACGCTCTCTTCACCTCTGCGTACGTTCGACCGCGCTGCGCATCAAACGCTCTCTTCGCCGTGGCTAGGATTTACTCTTCAGCCGCTGTCGTGCTCTTTGGAGAGGGTTTTAGCAATCAAGTTGTGAAATCAGAGTGAATATTCAATATTACAGAGTACAAACAGCTGAGAGTGGACACAGGTTCTACTTAGCTGTGGGCTCAGCATGAGTGTGTCCAGCTCCTTGCATCACATTGGCATTTATACTTTTCTGGTTGGTGTTCTGAGCGAATGAGGTGGCTCTCTTCCAAATGAGCAGTGTGGTTCAGGGCTTAACAAACAACTTAACAAGGTAACAGTTGAAATTGCAAGGATCTAGAATTACAGTTGGTCTCCTGACTTTCACTACCACTTTCAAGAAAACATTAAAATACCATCTACTAACGAGCATGCACTGAACCCTTATGGCATAGCGGTGAAAACCAATTGACTGTTAATTCTATTTATATTTATATTTTATTTTAATACTTTCTTACTAATAAATATCTTGTACAATATCATCCTAACTGAGGATGAGATTGTTAATGTTGATAATGATGAAATTGATGATGTAATTGATGTTGATGTTGATAATGATGTAATATATTGAATATTGTTGTATCGTTGTGTGTGCCGGACCCCTTGAAGAATAGCTTTTGTCAAGTGCAAAAGCTAATGGGGATCCTAAATAAACATAAACATAAACTACACATAGGCATTTGCTTGTGTTTTAAATAATACAGTATAATAGCACACTTTAATGGTACACACATTTGTAGATATTTGTCTATACATTCTTACAATAGATAAATGGATAAATGGATTGATTCATAGATATTGTGCATTTACAGATCCTGTCATTAGCTCCTCTGGTCAGCCAAAACCGTCGTCTCATCAGTCCTTGTTCTGTGGGCCTGTGACTTTTAGCAACAGATGCACTGGCCTTCTGGTCACAAATAGATCTTGACCACTACAGTAGCTACAGACACAGGCTGAGATTTACACAGGCTGAGATTTACATGAAGACATGATAATAGAAGACATGGATAGATGTATCTAGGGACATGAATAAATGTATCTTAGCCCACACCTCCCACAATAGTTTCCACTCATCTGCCCTCTTTGCTTAGGGCGGAATTAAAGGATTGATTCATCCAGGGGAAGATGAATACAGATACAAAGCCGCAAGTGTCGGTATGCGTTCCATTGCAGCCGTGTGTTGCGGCTGCTATAGCATATAGGTTTCGCATGGAAACAGGAGGGTTCAGTTGACCTCGGCTTTGTTTCATGACGACGAGGAAGAAATACACCAGTGATATCCATTTTGCCAGTCCTGTGCATTACTATGGCAACTCTGAGACCAACCGGCAAGCTGGGACTGAGGTAGGCAGGTGAGTGGCAGATAGAGGGAGGGGAAGAGAGAGAGAGAGAGAGAGAGAGAGAGAGAGAGAGAGAGAGAGAGAGAGAGAGAGAGAGAGAGAGAGAGAGAGAGAGAGAGAGAGAGAGAGAGAGAGAGAGAGAGAGAGAGAGAGAGAGAGAGAGAGAGAGAGAGAGAGAGAGAGAGAGAGAGAGAGAGAGAGAGAGAGAGAGAGAGAATATTTTTGTGTATTTTTGCAGGGTTGTATCCGAATACTGTCTTCAGCAAAGAACGGACGATAGAAACAGATGTTTTTTCTATCTGAAGTTGGTTACATTTACATTTTGTCATTTAACTGATGCTTTTATCCAAAGAGACTTACAAAGGGTGTACAGGAAGTGAGCAGGAGGGGTACACCTCAGGTGGCTTTGAGGGCTTCACTCTGAGTGCATAGTAGCAGGGGTGTAAAAAGTACCCAGAAATTATACTTAACCCTCGAGTCACCCTTGTCGCAGTTCTGGTCAAAAAGCCCTTTTTTTACGTGTGTTTGTGGATTGTGTTGGCTATGTTTTATGTATATATATGCCTGTTGAGATCAGAGGTTCTGTGTAGGATTGTTAGTAACTGTCTAACTGTACATATGGCTGATTACACTAGTAACTGTTTACCTGCACCACCAGTGCTGTCTAGTTGCATATATATCTGTTCCCACTACCGGGCGCTCTAGGCGGAACCACCCAGGTACACCACCTTGTGGTGAGTATAAAAGTGAATGTATCCTCCCACTTCCTCCTCTCCCCCATGTCTCTCAGAGAGAGAAGACTTGTGTTACTGATGCTTACCATGTGAATAAAAAGGAACAACGCCAGTTCAAGATAGAAACCATGCCTCTTGACCACATTATAGTCGCCCTATAGTCGAATGCTGTTAACAATGCCAAAAAAGTTGCTCAGTATCACATCTTGGACTCACATTACAATAATCCATGTTTGTTTTTTAAAAACAATCACTATTAAGCACGTGAACAACAAGTGTCACACCTTTCACCCTAGTCGCAGAACTGGACAGGTTAGGGTTGGGGTTAGGGTTAGGGGGTTAGGATTAGGGTAACCCTAACCCCCTAACCCTAACCCCAACCCCAACCCTAACCCTAATTTAAGAAATGGTTAAAATCGTGAACATTTATAAATATTCTATATGTATGGTGAGGACTGAAGTTAATAATGATATTCATGAAAGAAAATTGGAACAATACATAAAAAAGATATGTTTTACTGAGATCGCAGTTTCGGTCACTAGGGAGACAGGTAGTGGGTTTTTTGAAGGTTGACTCGAGGGTTAAGTGAAAGTATGGGTACCGTCTCAAAATCGTACCCAAGTAAAAGTCAGAGTATAAAAACCCCAAAAGTCAAAACTTTTCTACTATTAAATGTACTTAACCTGTTCCACACGATGTGGAAATCAGCATAAGATATATACCTAGGTAAATGGAATATTGCTCCTCTTCTACAAGGGCTATTTGCATATTCTTGGTATCTAGGTACATCTATGGACCTCAGGGAATGTATTCATAGTGTCAGAAATATTGTGTCTATTACTAGGCTTGCTTAAATTGTGATGAAACAAAGGAGAATATGAATTATGATTTTTCTTTGCATCTTTGACAGTGAATAACACCATGATAATAATGACCAAACTTAAAAAACTGCCACTGACCTCGTTCAGTACCCTCTTGAGATCATGTGTACAACAAATCTAAGGAAATTAATAAAGGGAAGATGATAAAACCGAAGGTTCTGTAGATACAGTACTGAATTCTCCCATCCGGACCAATTCAATTTGAAATATTATTATAGAATATAGAATAGATGCTTATACATTACCTTATTATAGCCAATTCGCACATTTATATATATATATACATATAGTATCTTTCAAATGCCAAAGTTCAATTTGGATTTAGTATCACTAGGCGTGCATAAGAACAGATCTATTGTAATCTAGTGTACTTTTTTTATTTTCCCCACAGTGCAACCGTTTTGAAACTAATTTCAGATCTAATTGTTCCTACATGCTAACAATAGGGAGGAGAAACTAACTGCGTTTCAATATTTGTCAAAAACTTTACCTTTTGTGGCTTATTATCGCGAATAATAACAGTTATTGACATATTCATAATTCAACTCTGAACTTTGAACCCCCATAGAACTTGAAGGGAAATGTAGTTCAGAAAAATTCCAACGCTGATCGACAGCCATGCATGTCCTCTACGAAATGGCCGCAAAAAGACTACAATTCCCATGGTTCATTATTGTAATTTTTTTTTTTTAGCTTGGAATGGCGATCGAAAAACGAAAACTTAAAACTATCTTTTAACACATTTAACATATTGCTAAACTAACGTATTGATGATCATATACATTCTACATGCTTTTGTGACATGTTAGTGATGTTAATACTTGAAAACGTTTGATTTTAAAATCGCAAATTTTTTGCATCACTGAAAAATATGGATCTATGATCATAATGTAATTTAGGGGTCGGTACCGACCCTGGGGGGTGGAACAGGTACTAAAAAGTAAAAACCTTTTTTCAAAGATCCCCGCTTTCTAGTCTTGCACAAGGACCAATCAGCATGGGTATGGGCGGGTTCATTTTCCATTCATGGGGATTTGATTGGCTATTTTTAAATAAAGTGCAGACGCAGGATTAATAACGTTAACGTTAGTTCGGCCAGAGAAAAAAATATACGAATTAAAATGGTTGGACCTGTGAGATTTGTACTTAAAAAACATTAAATGCAAGGAGTAAAAAGTATGGATTTTTTTCTCTGAAATGTAATTGAGTAAAAGTACAAGTATACAAACCTAATAATACTTGTGGGTGTGGGTTGGGAGAAGCAGCTGCGGATGTTCTCTACCTAAGTCCCCTGCAGAGAGAGAGGAGGGGGGAGAAGGGAGGACAGGATGGCGTGCAGTTCATGGAGGTTCTTAGCCGGGGCCTCAATCTCATGGTGAAAGAAAGAGGCTTTGGCAGTAGTACGGTACACTACTGCCGTACTACTGCTAGGGGTTAACAATGTCGCCTCACAGCGAGAAGGTCCTGGGTTCGATTCCTGCTTGGGGATCAGGTTGCTGCGTTGCCACGTACCCAGGTGGGGTATCTTCCGGGCCTTTCTGAGTTTGCATGTTCTCCCAAAAAGGTAAACCCAATGGAAAAACAGGCAGAACAGATCGCTATCGCTGTTGCGTCCCTCTGTCTCTCTTCTTTAACTGCATCCATCAGCCATGGTCTGCGTGCATGGGGAATGGCTGGCACTGGCAGACTTCTCTTAGCGAGGGGGCAGAGCTTGTCGAATGAGGTTGAGAGGGCTGACAGGAGGGTGGAGGTTGCCGTTTCTGAGGGGAGAGCAGAGAAAGTCTCACTCAAGGGTACATTTACATTTCGTCATTTAGCTGACACTTTTATCCAAAGCAACTTACAAGTTCTGTACAACAAGTCAGTCGGAAGGGTACAACTCTGGCAGCTGTGGGTAAGTAACATTGTAACAGTGTCAAACTTGAGTGCTAGTCTTGAGTGCATATTACATACCTCTGCATTATATTTTAATAATAATAATAATAATAATAATAATAATAATAATAATAATAATAATAATAATAATAATAATAATAATAATAATAATAATAATAATAATAATAATAATAATAATAATAATAATAATAATAATAATAATAATAATAATAATAATAATAATAATAATAATAATAATAATAATAATAATAATAATAATAATAATAATAATAATAATAATAATAATAATAATAACTTTATTTGTATAGCACTTTTCATACAGAGGTTGCAGTTCAAAGTGCTTCACAACAGTAAAAATACAGGCATGGGTGAGCATAGCAGGGTATGGTAAATCACAGTGTTTCACATTAGGATCTAGCATCCTAATAGGCTCTCTATTCAGTAATACAAACAATAAAGTCGTTTAAAATGATTACGTTTAAAAATAGTCAAAAAATTATAAAATAGAACGGACATACAACAACAGTAAAAAATGTAAATAGCAAGGTTACAGTAAAAAGTGTGAAAAATTGTTTAAAATGATTCAGTTTAAAAATAGTCATCAGTAAGAAGTAAAAAGTGTGATAACCGACACATGAATTTGATAGGCAGTGTAAAATAAGATAAAATTAGCATAGAAAAGTAGGCAGGGTAAGAATAGTTTATTTGAACTGAAACTATCTTTTCAAGTACTTTGCTAATGAATGGTAGGTTGGATATTGGACGATAATTTGCCATTTCATTACTATCCAAGTTAGGTTTTTTTAGTAATGGCTTTACAACTGCTGTTTTAAAGGCATCTGGGAAAATGCCAGATCTAAGGGAAGTGTTTATGATATCTAGCACAGGGCTTGAAACACTATTAAACACCCGTTTGAAGAAAGCTGTAGGTATAGGGTCAATGTCTGAGGTGGAGGAGTTACATTCTGAGACAGTTTTGCAGAGTACATCTAATGTGATGCATGTGAAACTTCTCATGGTTACATTGCATGGTTTGCTGCAATGTTTCTACAATTTCATTTAGAGAGCTGTCATGATTGTGTGGTTCATGTAATCTGATAAGATTAATGAACTTTGATTCAGCCTTGTCGTTTAGGAGCCTCTTTTTCACTATGATTTATTTTTTTGTTTTAGTAAGGGTTATTTGAGTATCAAAAAATATACAGTGATGGTCGGAGACAAGTAATTCAGTTATTGAGACATTTGTTATGCTCAGCCCAGTTGTTGTTATAACTAAGTCTAATGTATTTCCAAGCTTGTGAGTTGCATTTGTTATATGTTGTGTTAGGTCAAAGCTATCCAGTAGATTTTCTAGCTCTATAGTTTTGGAGTCTGTTTTCTTATTAACATGGATGTTCAAGTCTCCATTTAGGATCACCTTATCATATCCGGTAACACATAATGAGATCAGTTCAGAGAGCTCCTGTATAAATATTGGTGAGTGTCTGGGCGGTCGGTATATTGTGACAATAATGGTTGATTCTGTTTTGAGCTCAATGGCAAGATATTCCATCGACATGAACTCGCCTAGTTCCGTGATTCTAAACAAGAGTTTTGAGGAGAAAATTGCTGCAACTCCGCCACCCCTTCTATTTTTTCTGGGTATTTGATACAAATTATAGTCTGGTGGAGAAGCCTCTATCATTATTGATGTAGCTGTGTCATTATTTAGCCATGTCTCTACTAGGCAAATGCAATCTAAGTTATTTTCTTTAATCAGATCATTTACTAAAAATGTTTTATTATTTAGTGATCTGACATTTAGGAGGGCTAATTTTATTTGTTTAGAGAAGGTCTGCTTTGGCTTGACCTTGATGGCTTTGAGGTTAATAGCAGGTGAACGCATTGATGGTGTATATCTGATATAGCTTTTACCATGCCATTGGCTGGTTAAGATTACCGGTATGTTTTGAAAGATGGCATGGTGTTTGTACTATTAATTTAATACCCTTTTTGGTGCTAGCAGACTGTCCATCTCCTCTAGTGCATGATGAGCTGATTTGATTAGCTCTCTCAGGGACATTTGATCAAGCGGGTTGCTGGTGGCCATGATGGCCTTGTCTGGGGACAGGACGCCTTGTGCTCGTGCTTGTATCATGAGTATATTAGCATAGTATGTACTAATATAGGCAATGTAGATTCCTTAGTAGCAGTTGCATACTAGTAAGGGACAGTATAAAGGTTAGTCTTCTTTTAAATGTAAAAGTATTCATATTTTTCATTTCAGATATAGGGAGGTGTAGTCTTACGTCACTAGGGCAGCAGTGACAGAGCCCAATAGCAGAACACAGGAGGAGAGAGAATGGAGCGTTTTAGGTTGGTTTTAATGTAGGCACCAAGCAGACGGGTATGACAGTACAGGAATGTGCAAATGTATCACTTCACAGCGGTTTATGCCAGATGTCTACATTTTCATATTTCAGATTATTCCAGATTGCTAAAGTACAGAATCTAAGCTTTCAAATGATGTGTCATATGTTGAAATCTGAGAATTTTTTGAACACGATGTGCTCAATTATAACTTGTAAACCTGGCTGTGTTCTAGAATACTTAAGAGGTGAAAAGGCCTCTGAAAGGAAGGCCACTTTTCACACTTCAGACAGAGTGAGCTGGGGCGTCAACAAAAAACTCTCCAGCAACGCCCATCACCTGAATAGCATTAACATAATTAAGTGCTGCCATGAGAGTTATCTCTCCTCAGGACCCCTGATGTAAACAAGACAAAAGTATTTTTCTGGTCTTCATTCTCTTGTTTGTATTGAGCTGTACTGTATTGTACCCATTCTGCAATCTGTTAATAAAGTTTTCAATGCATAGTAGTATAGATATTATTAGCATAGTAGGTAGTATTAGTAAAGTGGATAATAGTAAAAGATGGTATGAAGGTTAGTATTCCTAGATAATAATAACTTTATTTGTATAGCACTTTTCATACATAGGGTGCAGTTCAAAGTGCTTCACAACAGTAAAAAAAATACAGGCATGAGCGAGCATAGCAAGGTATGGTAAATCACAGTGTTTCACATTAGGATCTAGCATCCTAATAGGCTCTCTATTCAGTAATACAATTAATAAAATAGTTTAAAATGATTAAGTTTAAAAATAGTCTAAACATTATAAAATAGAACGGACATACAACAACAGTAAAAAATACAGGCATAAGCTAGCATAAAAATAAAAAATGTAAATAGCAAGGTTACAGTAAAAAGTGTGATAAGATTGTTCAATCAGATGAAAATGGCCCAGTTAGGAGAATCAACCTTTGCTAGGCGGTGAGGTTCACGATGTACCTAACTGGAATGGTAAACAACTTTGCTAGATTTAGGTCAAAAGTAATCTTCTCCTCACAACAGAGCATCACTCCAACAGCATAGAACCGACATATGAATTTCATTGGAAGTGTATGAAAGTAGGTAGGGTAAGAATATAGCAAGGTATGGTAAATCACAGTGTTTCACATTAGGATCTAGCATCCCAATAGGCTCTCTGTTTACAGTTTGTTTCAGTAATACAAAAATTAAAGAAATTAAATAAATAAAAAACATAGTCAAGAATTATACAATAGAACGGACATACAACAGGGTATTTAACATACAACAGCACAGTGTTTCATATTAGGATCTAGCATCCCAATAGGCTCTCTGTTTACAGTTTGATTCAGTAATACAAATAATAAAAAATAGTCATCAGTAAGAAGTAAAAAGTGTGATAACCGACACATGAATTTGATAGGCAGTATATAAAAGTAGGCAGGGTAAGAATAGTGCAGGTAAGTACAATTTGTGTCAGGATATCCCTGATGTTTCTATAATAATATTTCCCCTTGCCACTAGGTGGTAAGTTCAAGTTCTTTAATAGTTGTCATACAGAAGTACAGAATACTTTCATACAAAATGCTTCTTACTGTTACGCTCCAGAGACTGTGCTAGACAAGATAGTATCAAATAACATAATAACATAATATAGCATGAATTTAGAAGAAGAAAATGAGGTCACAGTGTTCGGTATAGACATATGTACAATGTTCTGAGTTACCATATAATATACAATACACAATACTATGCAGTGTACTAATGTACAGTACTATCTAGTGCAAAGCAGAAATGGGATGAGGTACAATTTTAGGTACAATTTACAGTAAGGTGTACGAGTTGTAGTGCAATCCTTCATCCATAAATATAAAGTGTGGGGAGTGGGTGCTACAGTGTGTTTGTTTAAAGTGGGTGTGTGCTATAAAGTGTGTGGAGTGGGTGCTACAGTGTGTTTGTTTAAAGTGAGTGTGTGCGTGTGGATGTGTGTGCTATGTGTGTTTGGTGGTTGTTGTTGTGTAGTGTTCATTCATTGTTCGTTTAGCAGCCTGATGGCCTGGGGATAGAAGCTACTTCTGAGTCTTTCTGTGCTCGCCTTGAGACTCCTGTATCGCTTGCCTGACGGCAGCAGTTCAAAGAGGCAGTTGTTCGGGTGGCTCGAGTCCTTAATAATTCTCTTAGCCTTCCCCTTGCAACGCTTGTAGTAAATGTTCTGGAGGGTGGGGAGCCCCCCTCCAATTGTGCGTTCGGCTGAACGTGTCACTCTTTGTAGTCTGCTTTGGTCTTTTGCAGTGCTATTCCCAAACCAGGAGGTGATGTTGCCGGTCAAGATGCTCTCTATTGTACATGAGTAGAAGTTCTTAAGGATCTTCTGGCTGACTTGGAACTTCCTTAGGCGCCTGAGGAAGTAGAGGCGTTGTCGTGCCTTCTTCACCACACTGTTAATGTGTGTGGTCCATGTCAAGTCCTCGGATATGTAGGCTCCGAGGTACTTGAAGCTGTTGACTCTCTCAACCGGTGCCCCGTCGATGCTGAGGGGGCTGTAGTCCTTGACCCCCGACCTCCTGAAGTCCACAATCATCTCCTTTGTTTTGCTGACGTTCAGGGAGAGGCTGTTTTCCTGGCACCATCCCGCCAGGACCTTGACCTCTTCCAGGTAGGCCCTCTCGTCGTTGGCAGAGATCAGGCCCACCACCACTGTGTCGTCAGCAAATTTGACGATTGTATTGCTACTCCGCTGAGCCACACAGTCGTGTGTGTACAGGGAGTAGAGGAGGGGACTCAGAACACAGCCCTGGGGGGCCCCTATGTTGAGGGTGATGGATGAGGAGGTGCAGTTGCCTGCTCTCACCACCTGGGGTCTGCCAGTCAGGAAGTCCAAGACCCACTGGCAGAGGTCATAGCCCAAGCCCAGGTCCCTGAGCTTGGCTATGAGTATGGAGGGGACTATGGTATTGAATGCCGAGCTGTAGTCGATGAATAGCATTCTCACATAGTTCCCCTGCCTCTTGTCCAGGTGTGATGCTGCTGTGTGCAGCACATGGGATATGGCGTCCTCCGTGGACCTGTTGGGGCGGTATGCAAATTGCAGGGGGTCCATGTTGATGGGGAGGGAGAAGCAGATGTAGCCCTTTACTAGCTTCTCGAAGCACTTCATGGCTATGGAGGTGAGAGCTACAGGGCGGTAGTCGTTGAGGCAAGCAGGCTTGGATTTTTTGGGTACAGGGATAATAGTGGACTTCTTCAGGCAGGTGGGGATGACAGCCTGTTCTAAGGACAGGTTAAATATGTCAGTGAATACTGGGGCCAGTTGGTCGGCACAGACTTTTAGGACGCGGCCGGGGATGCCGTCTGGACCTGCTGCCTTCCTGATATTCACTTTTTTAAAGGTCCGCCTCACCTCATGCTCTGTTACCCTGAACACTGCGCCTCCATCAGCAGCCGACCCCCCCCCCCCCATTGCCGAGGCTTGTGAGCTGGTGTTGTTATTACCAGCATCAAACCTCGCATAGAAGGTATTGAGGTCATTTGCTAAGGAGATGTCACTGTTCAGTTTGAGGGAGGCGCCTTTGTAGTCTGTCATCGTTTTGAGCCCCTGCCACATAGCTCTAGAGTCATCTTGTTCAAACTGGAGTTCAATTTTATCCCTGTAGCGTCGTTTGGCCTCTGACACAGTCCTCCTTACGTTGTATCGCGCCACCTTGTGGTCATTCATGTTGCCTGCCTCTAGGCCGTCGTTGTATGCTTTGGTGCGCTCTCTCAGAGCTTCACGGACGGATTTGTCTACCCAGGGTTTTTGATTTGGGTAAACTTTCATTTTGGTAGTGGGGATTGTTTCTTTCACCCTAGTACAAACATAGACCAGCACTGTCTCCGTGTAGGCATTAATGTTATCTGTGTCGCGGAACACATTCCAGTCTGTGTTGTGAAACACTGACCGGATCGTATCCTCTGACGTCACATCCCATTTCTGCACCTCTCGCGAGACTACGGGAGTACTTTTAATTTTCTGTCTGTACTTCGGTGTAAGAAAAATTGATGCGTGATCTGACTTACCGAAGCCACTATCAGAATGAGCCTTGTAGCCACCTTTAAATTGCGTGTAACAGTGATCTAGGATGTTACCGCCTCTGGTGTTGCAAGTCACATGCTGATAGAAGTCGGGCAATACCTTTCTCAGATTGGCGCTATTGAAATCTCCCAGAACTAAAATGGCGGCGTTAACATTCGCCTCTTGGATTCTGTTTACCTCGTCGTGTAGTCTGGAGAGCGCAACCTTGTTGCTGGCTTCAGCTTGCGGTGGAATATACACTCCGACCAGGACGATCGCCGTTAACTCCCTCGGGAGGAAGAAAGGACGACACTTGATGGTTATATATTCCAGTTCTGGGGAGCAGTGGTTGGATAGTTCCTTCACGTTCGTTGGGTCACTCCAATTTTTGTTAAACATGAAGGCAATACCCCCTCCACGTTGTTTACCGGACTCTGATGATGACCGATCCTTTCTATGGATAAAGAAGTGATCCGCTGGTTGAATCGCGTGATCTGGAACCTCCGGCGTCAGCCATGTTTCGGTGAAGCAAAGGACATTGCAGTCCCTAACGTCTCTTTGATATTGAATCCTTGCTCGGATGTCATCCAGTTTATTGTCTATTGATTGTACATTGGCTAGCAATATACTGGGAAGTGGTGTACGATGGCGTCTGGATCTCAGCCTGTTTCGGATCCCAGCCCTCTTTCCTCGTCGTCTTTTCCTGGGCTCTGGGAACAAAGGGTCTGGTCCTAATCTCCGGAGGATTTCTTCAGGCCATTGATGTGGTTCGGAAAGCTGATCCAGCGAGTAATCCAGTTGGTAAGTTTCCCGTAATCCAATGTCTATGAGTGACTGACGGTCATATACATTAAATGCACCAACAGTTGGTACGCACAAAACTCTAAAAACTATAAATATTAACAAAAGTAGCAGATATCTATCTTCAGATATTTGCCTGCATTACCCCACAGTGAAATGCCTGAGCAAAGAGATAGGTTTTAAGCTGTCTTTTAAAGATGTCTAGCGAGTTGGCTTCTCTGATGTTTTGGGGTAGTTTGTTTCACAGTTTTGGGGCATAGTTGATAAAGGCTGCATTACCGATCCTCTTTTGACTGTTTCTGGGCGCCTCTAGTAGTCCAGCAGCTGATGATCGCAGTGTTCTTGCTGGTGTGTAATTTATTAGAGTGTTGGCGATGTAGCTAGGTCCCTGTCCATTTAGAGCTTTGTATGTAAGGAGAAGGACCTTAAAGTCAATTCTAAATGTTACAGGAAGCCAGTGTAAAGCAGCTAAGACTGGACTAATGTGCTCTCTCCTTTTGGTTCTAGTTAGCAGTCGGGCTGCAGAGTTTTGGATTAGCTGAAGCCTCTCTGTGGTTTTCTTAGGGAGACCTGTGAAAAGTGCATTACAGTAGTCTAACCGGCTAGATATGAATGCATGAATTAGCTTCTCAGCATCGTTCTGATTAATAAAATTTAGGTCGTACTTTTGCTATATTTCTGAGATGGAAGAACGATGTTTTTGTCACTTTGCTAATATGAGAATTGAAGTTCAGTTCTGAATCTATGATAACCCCGAGACTAGTGACCTCAGATTTGATCCAAGGGGTTAGTCCTCCCAGGTTCTTTATTAATGTTTCTTTTTTAGTTTTGGGGCCGATCATTAGAATTTCAGTTTTGTTCTCGTTTAGTTTCAGGAAGTTCTTACTCACCCATTTATTTATTGCCAGTAAGCAGTCTGTAATGGAGCTAATCGCTGTATCATTTGGTTCAGCAGATATGTACATTTGTGTTAAAGGGTAAATGCACCCAGTAAGATACTTCAACCACTGATATTTCTCCTGTAAAGAGGGAGAGTTAAAGGGTAAATTCACCCAGTAAGATACCTGAGCCACTGGTCTTCTCCTGTAAAGAGGACGAGTTAAAGGGTAAATCCACCCAATAAGATACTTGAATCTCACTGATAACATATTGATTATAGTTGAATCACTGATGGTTCTCCTGTAAAGAACAATGGTTTAAAGGGTCATTTCACCTAATAAGGTATTTGCATTCCTATAACCTTGAATATTTCTATTGGTACTTTGTTCGTATTACACCTGCAAATGAAGAGTTTAAAGGGTAATTTCACCTAATAAGGTACTTGCATTCCCTGCACGCGTGAATATTAAAGGCAACCAACTTGTGTTCAGCTTTTCGTTCAGCGTTTCTCTGATTGGCAGCACGGCCAATCAATCAATCCACTAGCACACGCCCTTCGCGGCAAGAGAGACTCGAGAGACGCGGCGAGACGCGGCAGACGCGCATGCGCATGAGGCTCCCCCAGGTACTTCTTCGTAGTCAGCTGCTGAAATGTCAGTCGTGGGCTGAACCTCTGGGTGGTGCCACAGAAATGTCTTTAGCTGCGCACTCTGTAGGGTGAGGCAATCGTCTATGTCGGGGTCTGTGGAGACGAGTGTGTTCAATCCACAGAACATAGGTTTCTTGTTTTCGGCCTCCTCTTTACTCGCCTCCCGTGGGGTGGGTGTAGGCCACTCTTCTTCGGGGAGCTTGAGAAACTCTGGTCCGTCACTGTAGAGGTTGTGACGGGTGAGGTCATCCAGGGACATTCCCCGGGTGATGACGTCAGCTGGGTTGTGTTTGGTGTCCACATACCTCCAGCTCGCTACTTCTGTTAACTCTTGAATCTCGGTGACTCTGACTCCCACGAAGACCTTGTATCTGCACGAATCAGACCGGATCCATGTGAGTACTGTCGTGGAGTCTGACCACAAGATTGTTCTTTGCACCGGGATGGTGAGTTCACGTTGGATTAACGTGGCGAGCTGCGCTCCTGCTAGGGCTGCGCAGAGCTCTAGACGCGGGATAGATTGTTGCTTTCGTGGGGCTATTCTTGAGCGAGCCAGGATGAAAGCAGTATGTATTTCTCCTCCCTCCTCTCGGGCACGCAAGTAGGCCACCGAACCGTAGGCTACTTCGGAGGCGTCGCTGAATACGTGCAGGTCCATCTTGCATGTCTCTGGCCTCACTGTGGGTGGGAAGTAGCTGCGGCGTATGTTAACACCTGGGAGTGAGCGGAGTTCCGTCTCCCACTCTCTCCATGTGGATGCAAGGTGTTCGGGTATGGGATCGTCCCAGCCCTGGTCCTTGTCCCATAGCGCTCTTACAATCATCTTTGCCCTGGTGGTGTAAGGTAGAATACATCCCAACGGGTCATATTGTCTGGCGAGTGTTCTGTATACACTCCGTCTGGTGGTCGGTATTGCCGTCGACCTTCCCTGCTCCTTGGTCAGGGGTTTGTGTCTATAATGGAGCGAGTCTGTTTTGAAGCGCCAGACTAGTCCTAGTGTCATTTCTTGGGCTTCTCCTGGGATGGTCGCCATCCAGGTCTCGCTGCTCGCTGCCTTGTCCTCGGGGGAGAGGCTGCGCAATACTTGCGGGTCGCTGCTGGCCCACTGCCTGAGATCAAAGCCGCCTTTGATCAGGGAGGCGCGGAGCTTGAGTAGAAGAGCCTCGGCTTCTTCTGGCGTCGAGACGCTTTGTAAACAGTTGTCCACGTAGAAACTATTTGTCACACTTTGTCGGACCTCTTCATCTGCTGCTGGGTCCTCTGCGACGTGTTTTTGTAGTGCAAACGTAGCACAGCATGGGCTGCATGTGGTTCCCAAAGGAAGGACTTCCCATTGATAGATGGCTGGGTGCTCATCTCCGATCCTCTCTCTCCATAGGAACCGCAGCAGGGGCTTGTCCTCCTCCACTAGTCTCACCTGCAGGAACATCCCTTTGATGTCGCCGCTGATAGCCACCTTGTCCTGGCGGAAGCGTAGTAGCACGCCTAGTAGAGAGGGGCCGAGTGTTGGGCCGGGCAAGAGCTCTTTATTCAGATTTTGTGATCCGATCTGGTAGCTGCAGTTAAACACAATACGATCCTTGCCGTTGTGGTGGACCTTGTGGTGCGGCACGTACCATGATTCGGTCGTCTGATCGGCCTCTTTAAGGTCAATTTTCTGTATGTGTCCCGCTGTGATTAACTTGTTAATCTCAGCGCGGTACACAGTCTCTTGAGCGGGGTATTTGGCTAGGCACCGCTCTGTGTTCAATAGATACCGCTCCGTCGCTTCTTTTGTGGCGTGAAAGGTGGGCATTCCCTCTCGCCTCAGGAGTGGAGTTGCGTATCTCATCACTCCGTTGACTGTGACTCTCTTTGTCCCTTGCTCGAGGAGGGCTATAGCGTAAATATCTTCCTTAGAACGAATGTCTTTCTTTTTGTTCTTAAAGGGCATTGTCTCTAGTGTCCATAGCCTCTCGACATGCTGCAGGAGAGTGGTGTCTTCTTCTGTCACTCTGGAGTGGAGGCAGCTAGTGGCTGCTGTTCGGTTAAGAGACTTGGCGAGGGGGCCTTGTAATGTCCATCCTAGGCGGGTCTCGACTGCTGCAGGACAACCTCTGGGTCCTGTATGGACCCGGTCTATCGGGACTATGAGGTCTGCATGGTCGGAGCCTATCAGCAGGGTCGGGGTGGCACCGTCTATGAGCGGGATAGGTAGTTGACGCAGGTGCACATATTTATCCATCAGCTTGGCGATGGGGTAGGTGTACTGCGATAGTCCTATTTCTTGGCTGGTGAAAGCATTAGTAATCCTATACCGTCTCTCTGGCTGCCCGCTTGCTGCGATAGTGAAGGAGACATTCTCGCCCTTTATCGTCTTTAGATCTCTTCTTATTGTCCGAATCGTCATCTGGTTTTCGCTCCCCCGCAGCCCCAGCTGGGCCGCAGCGGACGCGAGGAGAAGGGTCTTCTCTGACCCGTCATCAAGGACGGCGTAAGTGTCCATGACCTTATCTTGGTAACTCAGTGTTACGCGGACCACCTTTAAGAGCACCTGGGCGCCCCCGCTGCTAGCGGGGTCAATGTACATAACACTTGCCTTTGTGCTGCTGGATGGTGCAGGCTTTCTTCTGTTACTGTCGTGTAGGACATCTAGGTGGGCTCCGTCACACCGACTACACCTCTTCTTTAGGCGGCACTCGGCTGCCATGTGACTGCGCGCACATCGGTAACAGCGCCTGTTGGACTTTATCCAGTGACTCACTTCTTCAGCGGTCATCTTCTTGAACAGGTCACATTGTGACAACCAGTGTTCCTTTTCGCAGTACGGGCACACCATCTTCCACTTCTCTTTCATCGAGGGGGTACTGTGGTTCTTGCTGCTCGGTACTGATTCTGATTGGTGCATGACAGTCACCAATCTTCGGCCATCGTTTGCTCTCCTAGGTCCCTCTCTGGAGCTTGGTGTGCTCCGCACGAACGTATCCAACCATAGGCTGCTGACTTCTCTCGCCAGGAAGTCGGCTAGGTCTAGGAGGGATGGCTCGGGACCGTTAGGATCACGGTGGTCTCTTTGCCGCCTGAAGCGCTCCTGTCGGGCGGGCGGCAGCTTCTCTAAAATCCTCTCGACATTCGAGTTTGCGTATAGTTCGTGCATACCCTTTTCTCGTTGCGCCCCCAGCATCCCTACCAGGGATTGTACTTTGATAGACAGGTCGTCTAGTGAGCGATTGTCTGTTGCTGGGGGTAGGCGGTCAATATGCCTTATCTCTTGTATTACGTAATCCCATATGCGTCCATATCTTTGGTCGAGCGCCGCTAGAGCCGCTGTGTATGGGGTAGTAGAGGTGGCATAGGCCAGCGCTATGTTGTGCGCTCGGGGCACCTTCAGGTGCTTCAATAGGATAGCATACTTGTGGCGTTCATCAGCTACGTCAACCATCATTGTCTCTAAGCACATCCGTAACTCCGTGTACTGTGCTCGGTTCTCATGGGTGAAGTCTGGAAACGTCGGTGTGCCAATGTATGACGCCGTAGATGGCTGGCACATCGGTGAGCGTTGGAAGAGAGGCCTCCTAGGCGAGTCTCCTCTTACGCCTCTCGGTGGGCTGGTACCGGCAGTATCCAGGTGCTATTCCTCGGGACTGGTCGTGCGTCATGCTCACCCGTGAATAGAGTCGGGGGTCTGTAGCGCAGAGCCGCGGGGGTAGAGCCTGGGCTGTACTGGACCTCCTGGTCCTGTGGAGTACTGTGCTGCTGTCGGGCTTGACTCTCCTCCTCTCCCTCTTCTTCTTCCTCTGTCAGGTCCTCTAGATCCTGTAGTCGTCTATTTAGTCTCTCCGCGGTGTATACCGTTCCTTCCTTGTAGCTGGGTCTCACTGGGACCGGTCGGGGAAGGAGTTCGGAGGGGGGTATAGGCTCTCTCTGGTGGTCGGGCTCAGGGTCGCTTAATCGGTTAGGGGAGGGTGCCCTTGACCCGTGTCTTGACGAGGCCCTGGAACCCCGTGTGGAGGGAGGGGGTGTCGCCCTGGCGATCAGCTGCTCCATTAGCTGCGCTTGTAATCGGTCGCGCTCGGCTTCGCGCTTGGTGAGAGCGATGTCGCGCTCTGCTTCTCTTTGGGCACCGGCAGCGGCGCGCTGGGCTTCGGCGGCGGCGCGCTGGGCTTCGGCGTGGTCTCTTACCATATTCTCTTCCGTCTGAAGGCGTCTAATCTCTAGACGTATACGATCTTCGTCGCTCCGTTGCTGCGCTTGGAGGCGTTCTCTTTCCATGGAAGAATGTTCGCGCTCACTAAGCGTCTGTGCTTGGAGCCGATCGCGCTCTGTGGAGGCTGCTAGGCTGGCGAGGAACGCCTGTGCCAGCATCTTGTCCGCCTCGCTGGGGGAAGACGCTGGTTGAGGTGATCCGCTCCTGGCAGTACTCGTTGGGGATGCGTTCTCCTGCGGGGAGTCCTGGAGCTCTATCTCCTCGGCGCTCTCCTCATCTTGTTCCGTGCAGAGTTCCATCTCTGGAGGGTTGTCTTCCTCCCGGAGCTCTCCGGGGACTACTTCTTCGGTCTTGGCGGGGGGTAAAGTCGTGTCAGTTCCCTCCTGGTCCCCACCGTGAGCTTGGTCAGTTACATTAGAACCCACTAGGGCCTCTGTGGTCGGGGTATCCTGGTTGATAGGGTCGGACATAATTTTACTTTCTACTTTTACCGCGTTTACCGTTTGTAGAAGGCTAGGTAGTATACTGGCAGCGTAATCCTCTAAGTACTGAGGTGGCTGCCGTCTACGCTGCGGGCGTTCTACTTTAGGAGGACCGTTTCGTGGAGTGTTCATCATAGGCCATTTCAATATTAATACCACTATATTAATATTACACTAATTACCCTCCAGCTCGAAGGACCAATTGTAACTGAGGGGTACAATTCCCTGACTGTATTGATAAGTATGGTATCATTAAACCACTACCGCTTTATGTACTTTAACTACTGGCCATACAGTACACGATATCTAAATATGATGAACACTTTCCACAATGAAATCGGTTCCAGTCAAAGGTAATAATCAAATATTTAATGGAGCAAAAGGTACATAGAATATTTATCTTACATTTATCATTTGAATGCACTTGTATGGCAAATGAGTACTCGTAGGCAAATCAACACTGAATGTCCAATCTCTGGTTACGCAGGAAGCAAGTATACAACCTGGCTCTTAGGGAATTATATCTATGGTACACTTAATGATATAGCGGGATATACTGGAAGGGGTCCTCCCGGTTGTAAGCCGGTAGGGGGGGTAGGAGAGCCGTCGGTAGTAGACCGTCTGGTCAACGATATCTATGGAGACTTCAAGTACAGAAGACAGTGCAATAGACTCTTGATCCGCAGATGAATACACCTTGGTTCTCTTGTAGGCTGTAGCTCCACAATGAAGAAGAAGCTAGGCGACCTCAGTCTCTCTGAGCGCCGACTCAACTTGACTCCTCTCGGGGGTAAATCCAACACTCACAGGCGTCGGCGATTATCCGCTCCACAAATCACAGTACCAAAGCAAATATATATTCCAGCCGCATAGGGCTCAGCAGTCGTCGGGTAGGTAATCCAGTGTACATGTCCCTCGGTCCTCACCTAGATCTCCTCGGATGAAAGCGCCATGTGGTCGGCCCAACCTGGATAAGACTCTAGATAACACGAGGAAGCGTTGGAGATGCTGGTCACTTTAGAACTCTAACCGCACGATGCACCATACACGATAGACTATTATTACTTGATAGAAATACGTCGCACTCGACGGTACAGTGCCAAACTCTGACAAATTCAGTTATTAATTCGCACGAGGTCTCAATGCTATTCTAAGGCCAAACAGGCCATACTTCACCGCACGTCGTATCGTGGGTGAGGCTTCACGTTCTGTTACTAAGTTGGGAAGAAGGGTAAGGGACTTCTACATTTACTTGCGCCATATTTATATGCACGGTGAACAAATAGTGCCACTCTCATTTCGGTAGCCGTATCCCTGAGCGGAGCCGGGGCTAGTACGGACATGTCTCGTCGGTACCTTTGAACTTGACGCCAGGGGCTGGTCCCCTGGCGCCTGGTCCTTTGTCCAATAAGAGAATGAACTATTATGGGCTATAGTAGGCTAAAGGGATATTCCGTGCATATGTACAAGGAATATACAAGGGATATCAAACGACATACAAATACTATTCAATATATATCCATAAATAAATATATATATTCGGTTTAATCTGATCCTTTGTAACAACCAGCAACGAACACATCAGAGCTCCCCGTCAACACCGCTCTGTCGGGACGTTGGCATTTAAGAAAGTATCTGCTGTTAAAATGACAAACAGCATTCAATTCAATTCAATTCAATTAAAAAAACTGTATTAGTCCCGCGAGGGGCAATTTAAGGCATGATATCACAAACAGCTGCATTCCTATACATTCAAGACAGAACAGGACAAAACAGGGACAAGAGACATACATGACACTTCAAAGCATAAAATACATGACACTGCCAGAATGGGATCCCTACATTGTTGATCTGTCAGTCCAATAGATAAATAAATAAATAGATTTGGTCGGCATAAAAAGTGCACTTTCGTCAAATATTAAAATATTAAAATCAAGGGGTCAAAGGGTGCACGTTTGTAAACTGACTTTTCCTTGTACTTTGGCCATTCACCAGTCGAATGGCCTCTGGTACAAACCCAAATTTCCTTCTTTTTGTTTTGCAGGCAGGCTGTCTAAAGCGCTTTCCTTCGCTTTGACACTTTAATCTACGGTCGATTAAAAACACGTTTGTTTTATAATGCTCACTCTCAGCAGGAGGATACCGCACGTGTTGTTGATAAATTACATCATATGGGATCGGAGGCTAGACTTTCGGCGTACTCGCCGATACCGATACCAGCATTTTAGGCTGTATCGGAGGCATTTCCGATACTGGTATCGGTATCGGAACAACTCTACTTGTATCCAGGATGGAGAGATCAGGTAGATATTATACTTGTATCCAGGATGGAGAGATCAAGTAGATATTATACTTGTATCCAGGATGGAGAGATCAGATAGATATTATACTTGTAGTTGAGTTTTAAATGAAGTTCTGCGCGCAAGAATTATTCGTTGTATCCATTCGGTACACAGCACATACTGACTGAAGGTCCTGTACTGAAACGGTTCGGTAGGAATATGTATACCGTTAGGCGACGTGTCCACAGACGAAGTTTTTTTCAAGGCGGACCGCTTTGAAAATAAAAAATATGCATGCTCAGAGCGTTTCCAGAGCGTCTCGCGACTCCCGCGGTTCCGCCTCTTGCTCGATTTTGATTGGTCGGTCGAAAAAAGTGACCTTGATGAGCGGCGCTCCTCTCCAAAAGTTGAACTATTTTCAACTTTATGCGCTGGGAGCGCTCCGCCCAAAAACGCTAGCCGCAGAGAGTGCTAAAACGCGAGGCACGGCGCTGGGAAAAGGAGCGCGCCTGTCGCGTCTTTAGCATAGAAATTAATGACAGAAAGGAGCTGGCAACTCATAAAAAGCTTGCTGTGGACACGTCGCCTTACACCCTAGCTGCATACGCTTCTATCCCCGGCTCTAATCACTAACCGACACCTGCTGTTAACTGCTGTAATTTGGGGGAGGGGCTGAAAGACAGCAATAGGGAGGTGTAGTCTGACGTCACTGGTTGTATAGGGATTTATCATTGGGAAAATGGATTATCGGCTATTGTAACAATTCTGCCACATGGAAATTGAAAAGCTTTCCATTTTTGCACAAAATGAGTTCCCTTCTATCACTAACATTGTTTAAGCATTTTTGGTTGAAATAAAATGTGGCGATTTTTTTTTCTGATTAATTGCGAATATTTTCATGTTGAGCTATAGATTGTGGAGGAATAAGCACAGAAAGGTACACCATGCAAATGTGAATGCTTTATTTGTTTTCAACGAGACGATTTAGAAATGGGCAATGGGGAAATACATTGCGTTGGACGAAGGGTGGAACACGAAAAACGGCAATGACGTAACCACTACACCTATATTGAGGCCGCAATCAAATACCAGTACACTGCTCAAGGTAGCAGCAGTCAATCTCCATATACCGTAAACCGAACAATAATGCAATATTACTCACGCTTTAGCTGCCCGGCGGGATGTGACATCTGTGTGGGCAGTGTATACACAATAATTATTTACAACACAGGCCAGCTCTTATAACAGCTGTAGCCCTGGCCCTGATAATTAACACCCGCCCGGGAGCTGTCAGATTGACTCAGAGCCAAACAGTCGCGATTCAGAGCGGCGTGTGGGGGTCGTCGCCATGATAAGTTGTCATGAGTAAAACTTTTGTCTGATGACGCCCAGCCTCCGTCTAGCCTTTCCCCCTGGGGCCGCCTGCGATGCATCGTGTTAAAACCATCCATCCGTGCCGAGAAAGTGCCTCGTTAATGAAAACAAATCCAGGTTTTTTACTTTAGCTAGTCCACTCGTTGTTGCTGCTCAGTCCACTTGCTGTCGTGTGACATCACAACTCGGGACTTGAGAACTGGAGACTCTCTTGATTCTTTGCACTCGAGACTCATACCACAATGGAGTCCACAATGGACTCTCACCACTGGACTATTTTGTGTTTGTACTTTTATATTATTACTATTTTATATTTTATATTACTTTATTTATATTACTTTTTATATTACTTTATTATTATATTTTATATTACTATATTGTATTTGTACTGTGAAGCTATGCATCCCCCACCCTGTACCCCCCCCTGCTGCTTTGACACCCGAATTTCCCCTAGGGGATCAATAAAAGATTATCTTATCTTATCTTATCTTACATTATCTCCATCCGGGACTAGCTATAGCATGAGACACTGTTTCGATTCGCCGATGACAGTTATTCCAAAATGATGAGTATGCAGCATAGCTCGTCTTTACGATCCGTTTTGTTGCTGCGTATTGGTAAGATGGTAAATGGTGCATTTATATAGCAGCTTTTATCCAAAGCGCTTTACAATTCTGTTCCTCACATTCACCCGTTCACTCACACACCGACAGCGGAGGCACGACAGCGGAGGCAACCATGCAAGGTGCCAACCTGCTCATCGGGAGCAGTTTGGGGTTAAGTGTGTTGCTCAAGGACACACTTCGGCATACTGCCCGGGAGGAGCAGGAATCTAACCCGGGAACTTTCCGATCACCTGATGACCGCTCTACCTCCTGAGCCACTGTCGCCATCCTCTTTGATGCCATCCTGTGTTAGCATCGCAAGCCATAAAAGGGCTGGAATGGTCACACAGCTCCAACATTCAATGCCTTGGACGGTCGGCTCAGGGTCCCTCTTTCAATTGAGTCACATAGCAAATGTCAGACGTTCATCACGGGGGTGTAAAGTACTTGAGTAATTGTACTTCGTTACAATACTTAAGTACTGTTTTTGGGGATTTACTCAAGTATTATTAGGTTTGTATACTTGTTACTTTTACTCAATAACATTTCAGAGAAAAAAAAACATACTTTTTACTCCTTACATTTAAAATGCAGACCTACAAAGTACAAAGTACAAATGTTGCATCTCCAACCATTTTAATTACTATATTTGTTTCTCTGGCCGAACTAACGTTAACGGTATTAATCCTGCAGCAGCGCTTTATTTAAAAACAGCCAATCAAATCCCCATCAATGGAAAATTAACCCGCCCATACCCATGCTGATTGGTCCTTGTGCAAGACTAGAAAGGGGGATCTTTGATTAAACACCTGCTATCAGAAGAATAGACAGTTAGAAATGTTTTACTTTAACTTTCTAGTACTTAAGTACAATTCAAAGTAGAAACTTTTAAACTTTTACTCAAGTGTGTTTTTATCCAGATACTCTGACTTTTACTTGAGTATGATTTTGACACGGTACCCATACTTTCACTGACGTATAATTTCTGGGTACTTTTTACACCCCTGCGCTGTACCAAAGATCATTGGCTGTACGTGGCGTCACGGCGATACCGTCAAATATGTCATCGAGTTGTAGCTGATTTTACAATGAGATATGAGAAATACACACCGTTTGTCTTTATCACTTGAGTTTGTGTAGCACAAGGTTAAGTTCACCAGCACAAGTTCGGTGCACACCATAGTGTCATCCCAGGGTGCGAACCATGGGGGAGCTAGGGGAGCCATGGCTCCCCTAAATGAGACATCAGCTCCCCTGAAAACATGATTTGTGAATTTTTGGGTGGTCTCTAAAATACTGACAATAAATGCTATTTTTGCAATGCATTTAAAATTGTTCTGTAATTTTCTGTATTGTCATCATCGTGTATAATGCGTAAAATTAGGCTATTTTGATGTATGATTCATGATTTGCGCACTAATTCACCGTAATAGACAATAGCATAAATCTATGGGGTTGCGGCACTGCAGATATACCCTATTCATAATAGATGGCAACAGGCATGCTATTCTTGCGTTTACCATTCGGAGCGTGGCAGCGCTGCAGCCTGCAGGCACAAATCAAACTTCACCTGCCGTTTCAAAAGAAAAAAAATACAGGTATTCAGGATAATGTCGAAAGTTAAACGAAATATCAAAGAAGTAAGCCTTCTAACCAATTTTGGTTTTACAAAGAAGGCGAAGCAGCCAATCGACTCGACTGAGGAGGAGCCGGTAGGAGCATCTACTTCTTCAATCACAGACAATTTTTAATTGACTGCTGGCGACGCTAACAACGTTACACCTGCTGTGGGGACTACTTCTGTGACATGCAGATTTTGAGAATTGGGCAGATCTTCACCATCAGATGGGTGGCGAGTAATTTTAATACTGAAAAGCAGTCTGGAATAACTACCCTGCTTTAGCGCGCCACTTTAAAACAGCAAGTGAGAACGCATCTCGCAGGCAGCTGATCCCAGGCCTTTGTGGTCGCTTCTGTGTTAAGGTAAGACCTGATTTTCCTAATTACAGTAACTGTATTATTATCATTATTGCTCCTTTATAAAATGTCTATCGTATGATTGTTGTGCGTTGGTTACATGCGCAGCTGCGCTTGTCTCGTGTGTGGGTGCGTCACTCTTTGAGTACTGACCAGGGTGCCACTGCTGACTGGTGTGATAATATTGCATTTGCCTACTATAATAATGTTAGACTCTATGTGTTTGGTCGTGGACTTGTTGTTCGGTATTGGTTCATCCGTGTGTTTATGTGTAAATAGGACTGTTGTGTGTGAATGTTAGTGTTGGATCAGAGGGGTTAATCTGAGCATGTGTATTTCAATATTTGCATCTTCATCATGCATGCAGACACCTGTGTGGTGTGCAGGGCCACCTCAGGGGATGTGCGAGCAGTGCGGTCGCACAGGGCCTCGCGGGAAGGGGGGCATTTTTTTTTTTTTTTTATTTTTTTTAATTTTTTTTGCGAGGCCCCCCTTCCTGCGAGGCCCTTTTTCATCACAGACCTAATATCTGGTTTTGCTTACATGCTTATATATTTCACATTAGACGTTTGTAGAATGTGTCTGACTTGTTCCCGGCTCGGCAGATATACTATTGGAGCTCTGAGGCTCTGCAGCAGATACTATTGGTTTCAATGAGGGGAGGGGTTACAGGTAAGGTAGCGTCTGACTATTTCGCGTGTGCAGCATTGGAGGTTATGCCAGCCAAGACGAAGAGGACGGTAGTTCGGCAGATGGACTGAAGATGAAAGTTGTTGCATGTTAGAAAGTTCAGTCAGGCTAGCCATGTCGGCTTAGCTAAAGGCAGGGACAGCTAGTTAGCTTTCGCTATGTTATCTAAGTGCTAACGTGTGGTTCAGTCGGGCTAGCCATGTCGGCTAGTAGCTTAGCTAAAGGCTAACTAGCGTTAGCTATGTTAGCGAGTGCTAACATGTGGTACTAGCCATGTCGGCTAGTAGCTTAGCTAAAGGCTAACTAGCGTTAGCTAACGCTAGCTAACTAGCGTTAGCTACGTTAGCGAGTGCTAACATGTGGTTCAGTCGGGCTAGCCATGTCGGCTAGTAGCTTAGCTAAAGGCTCGCTACACCCACCCGCCGTGGTCTCTCTCTCGCTACACCCACCCACCCGCCTCTCTCTCTCTCTCTCTCGCTACACCCACCCGCCGTGGTCTCTCTCTCGCTACACCCACCCGCCGTGGTCTCTCTCTCGCTACACCCACCCGCCTCTCTCTCGCTACACCCACCCGCCTCTCTCTCTCGCTACACCCACCCACCTCTCTCTCTCGCTACACCCACCCATCCATCTCTCTCTCTCTCTCTCTCTCTCTCTCTCTCTCTCTCTAGAAGCATTTCTCTCTCAATTCAATTCAAAAAGCTTTATTGGCATGAAATTTCACAAATGCTGCCAAAGCAAAATTATGACATAAACAGCAAACAATATAAGATCAAAAGAAATAAAGGAGATGGTGCGGTGAGTAAAACATGGTACATGTATATACAGTATATGTGTCCTACTGGTTGTCCCTTTTCTTGTGACATGAATTGACATATTTTGCAGCTAAAACTGCACATTCTTTCTGTTCCCCCAGGAGGAATGGCAATTTCTGCACTTCTGTCATACTTTGGAATTCTGGGGAAATTATAAAAAAAAATTTAAAGAATTCCTCCCTAATATTTCTGTAATTTTCACATTGTGTTAGGAAGTGTAGTTCTGTCTCTACGGCTCCCTCATCACAAATACAGCACAACCTCTCCTCTCTGGGCAGCCAGGTCTGTCTGTGTCTGCCCTTCTCTATCGCCAAACCATGGTCACTCAGTCTGTACCTTGTCAGATTATTTCTTAGATTCTTATCAGTTACTGTGCTGAGGTAGTCTGCCACAGTATACTGTCTGTTTAGGGCCTTAATTTGTGTTGTGATTGTGTGAGTTGATTCCAATACGTAATGTATTTATCTTTTTCTTTGGTTATAATTTGGTTAGGTCTAATCTTCTGAGGCTGGCTAGGGTTTGTGATGTCAGAGTGTGAGATGCAGGCATGCGTTCTTCATGATAAGTACTCGCTATTTGCATATCAATAGCGCCGGTCGTCAGGTGTGTTAAATACGTTCTCAGAATACATTCACACCAGGGGCGGATTTAGGATTGTAGGATATCCGGGGCTTAGCCCAGATAGGATTTTTTTAACTTCGACACAACAACCTTTAACTTATACCACCACCTTAAAGTGGACAAAAGGCACTAGAGAACACTTAAATTCACACCCTTTAATTAATGAAGCAAACTATAATAATAATAATAATAATAATAATAATAATAATAATAATAATAATAATAATAATAATAATAATAATAATAATAATAATAATAATAATAATAATAATAATAATAATAATAATAATAATAATAATAATAATAATACACTGTGTTTGTATAGCACCTTTCATACAAGAATTGCAGCTCAAAGTGCTTCACAGCAGTACAAAAAGACAGGCATAAAATGAGCACAACATTGGCAGATCAAGAGCAATGCATAAAGTGCAGACATAAAGCATAAAATAGATAGCAGTAAAATAGACAAAGTCAAGGTAAGACATAGAACATTAAATCACATCGTTTTATATATTAGGATCTAAGATCTAGGGTTAACTCGCCGAACGTTGAGCGCCAGGACCTCATCGTTGTTTCTTTTATTCGATATTTCCATTCATAAAGACATGCCAGCAGCCTGTGTTATCACTGGGGATGGGTCTGAGATCTCAAAAGTCACACCTTGCGGCCGATATTGCACTCCATTTGAAACGATGTGGCTTGGTGTCTGTCATTTTGGAAATGACACCAGACCACCCTGAAACTACACTCATATTCACAACGGTATAAAACGGAAATGTATGGATGGAAAAATGATCTGTTTTTTGCATCTTGACCGGAAGAAATATATTATTAGATCCATAGCTATAATATATAATATAGCTTTAGGCCTGCAAACACAGCCACGTATCCCCATGTTAAAAGGCGATGGCCTTTCAACAGTAACAGTAAACAGCGCCAGCTGGCGCTGAAAGTGTTAATATGCGTCTTTGTTTACGGTTTGATTATCACTGATACAAAGTAAAATAGTGCAGTGCAATAAAATAGTTAGTAAAATAGAATAAAATAATGCAATAATGCATTGCAATAAAATAGTTATCATCATATTTTTTCGGGAGGCCGGTAAGGAGTGCATTACAGTAGTCGAGTCGGCTTGAGATAAAGGCATGGATCTGGTTTTAGCGTCCTTTTGATTTATAAATGGCCGTACTTTAGCTATGTTTCTAAGGTGAAAGAATTATGTTTTTGTCAACTTGTTGATTGTGATTTAAAGCTTAGGTCTGAGTCTACCATAACACCAAGACTTAACTCACTCAAATACAGTTAGCAGCTGGATAGACTACAGATGGAAATTAGCTTCTGCTAAATCTGGTGCAAACATATTTTCATGTAACAATGATTAATTGTAAAAAAAAAAAAAAAAAAAAAAAATTATATTTAATTTTTTTAAATAGATTCGGGGCTTTTCAGAAAACATTCGGGGCTTGAGCCCAAGTAGCCACCCCCTAGCCCCGCCCCTGATTCACACCTAACTTGTTGTGAATGACATGTGTTACATTCCATTCGTAGAGGCAATTAGGCACTGTCTTTAGTCTGTGCTCAAGCGAGGGGACATTAAATGCGCATTCCCGGGAGCGCGCGTGCATTAGGTGCGTGCAACCCCAGATGATAACGCACCACTGGTGAGATGTCAGCCCTGTATGCCCAGCCTCGGGCAGCGCTATTATTTAAGAATATGTTAAGATAAAATTAAAATATATATATATTTTTTACCTTTAGGGGGGGGGGGGGGGGGGGGGGGGGGGGCTCGCGTTTAAATCTCGCACAGGGCCTCGCATTTCTCCCAGGCAGCCCTGCTTGTGCCTTAAAGGCTAAATCTGTGATCCAAATGTGTACCCACAAAAAAATAGTATGAAATAGGCGGCTACGTAGCGTAGTGGGCAAGGCGCTCGCCACGAATACTGGAGACGCTGGGCTCGCCTGTCGAGCCCAGCGCTCCACATTGCTTTCAGTTTAGCTGGTCGTCCGTACTAATACACATTGGCTATATTAGGGGGTGGGAAACTGATGTGTGGGGATCGGGCGTTGTGGACAGCGACTCCTACAGGTCGGTTGGTGCGCCTGCGCAGTAGAATCAGGAAGTGTCGGGGGCAGCGTGAGCCTCCCACGTGTTACTCCTCGCCACTGAGAGATCGAGCTGCGCAGGTGAAAAGATGCGACTGCTGTTACCTCAAGTACCGGAGGGGACTTGTGCTATGTATGACTTAGTCCACATTGCAGCTGGCTTGTGGGAGGCAAGAAACAACGTCCGTGACAGGGGAGGGTTGAATTGGATGATACGAAATTGGGATGGGAGAAAATATAGAAAATGGGAGAAAAAGTGGAAAAAAAAAAAAAAAAAAATAGTATGAAATAGGAATAGAGGGGTGCGGCTGGGTGGCGCAGCAGACATTGCGCTCGTCACCAACGCAAGAGACACCGAGTTCGACTCCGGCTGTCGGCGTTGCCTCCGGCTTGGGCCAGCCGTCATACTAACTCAATTGGCAGAGTTAGGGGGTGGAAGTCGATGGGTGGTAATCTGGACGTTGTGGACAGCGACTCCTACAGGTCGGTTGGGGACGCCTGCACAGCAGAGACAGGAAATGGCGGGGGTAGTTTGAGCCTCCCACACGTTACACCTCGCCAATGAGAGTCCGCGCTGGCAGGTGAAAAGATGTGACAGGCTGCCTCCTCGTGTACCGGAGGGGACACGTGATGCAAGGCTTCTATCCTCCCTACAACCGGCCAGTGGGGGGCATATGCGAGCAACGTTCAAGACAGGGGAGGGAAGAATTGGCACAATGGAATTGGGATGGGAAAAAAAAATCTTAAAAAAATTAAACAAAAGTGGATACAAAAAAAAGAAATAGGAATAGAGGCATGTGTTTATACTCTACTCCATAGACTAAGCTCTTGAAACGAGGATGAACACAAAGATGAATCTGAGTTCTAAAATGTAGTCAATGTATTTCTGCTCTACATTTGTTTACATGGGCAATTTTTGCCAACATTGGAGTGAAACAGATCTATATAGAATGTGAAAAATAAAACAAAGAAAAAAATCATGGACTGGCCCTTTAACACGGATGTAAATTACTTTAATAGTCATTCTCCTGAATGGAAGTGTCTGATTGCACAAGCCTTGCGCCCCGGGGGATCGTAGCGTCCTTCGCCGAAAGTCTCAAAGTGTGAATTCAACGGATTGAACTGTGGATGATAAGAGCTGTTATTACGCTTCCTGTCTGAGATGAGTGCAGGGGAGATCAACAGGCGTTTCATTTGACACCGACTTGCTCGAGCGGCGTAAGATAAGATTGCAGTGGTTTCAGATCGTTACAACGTATTTTAAAAAGGTGGCCCGTCGCCCCCAATCATCTTATGTATGTGGAGCCGCTGCAATCGGAGCGAAGGAATACTGTATTTCATGCTAGATTGAAGCGGGGAAACGCCACTTTTTTACGCAGCGACTCGTACATTGTTTCTGCTTTTTAATGTTCATGATCCATCATCGTTCGCAGAAAGCAATCAGAGACACTCGGTGCCAAACAGGGAGAGTCGGCGTCCGCGTTACATTATCGCCCTCCGCTCGCCGAGTTTACTCCCCCGCACAGAAGCAGCGACTGCCGCGTGGCGGTAATAAACTGTATAGCGGAGCTTGTTTTTTTATACGGACTGTTTTTTTTATACAGATTTCCTGAAAGCGGCTATTAGAGGGTAACCTTGCTGTGCATTCGTATAAATAATCCCCTTTCATTTCCTGCCATCTGAATAATGCACAAAAGAGATGGGTGCCGCCATAATAATGATCATAATGATCCTCCACACACCGGCGGTGCTCAACGAGGGGCCCACGGACCCCCTGGGGGTCCTCAAAGAGGGGGGTCCTCGAAGGTTCCAGGGGGGGGGGTTTCCCAGGAAGAATGAGGAATAGTTTAATTTCTCCATTTTGTTCACAAGTTGTCTGCCTAATGAGAGGGAACGAGAGAGCGACTGCTCTAATCAGAGGTTTCATTCTCTCCAGTGTTATCCCCTCCCGGCTTACAGTCTACATAGTTATGGGCTTAGTGTTATCTAACGACAACGTCTCGTGGACCGGTGCTACTCAGATAAGGACCATGTGAGTCGTGATCGACAAGGAAACTACCGGAGCACACGGATCATCTTTTAGAAACATATTTAACCCTTTCACTACCACACGACAGAAGGTTAACCCTTTAGTATCACACTACATACGTGTAGTGTGGTAGTGAAAGGGTTAACCCCTTGTCGTGTGACAGTGAAAGGGTTAACCTTCCGTATTTTGGCAGTGAAAGGGTTAACCGTTTGGTAGTGTGGCAGTGAAAGGGTTAAGGACCCCGCTGTGTGACACACTCAGGATGTCACTTCAAATATCACCTCAAGATGGGGGTCCCCAAGACAACAATGCGTATCTACGTGGGGGAAAGAGGTTGAGGTTCTTCTTACACGACTTGTCACGATGTGGCGGCAGTCGGAAAAGCACTTCCCGCTTCTCGACGGAGGGTTCCTTTAATGTTTTTCCACTTCAACCGGCGTGTGCGTGCAGAGACGACGGCGGGAAGCGATGAGAAGGGTTTTCATCCTAGCTTTTATGGAGAGAGAAAGGGAGAGAGAGAGAGATAAAGATACAGCGAAGGAAAGAGAGAGAATGGGGTGCTTTTGAGATGAAAAGGTTTTATTTGATTTAGCAATGCTTTCGGGTAGAAGCAGAGCCTTGAAATGGAATCGGCGCAGTGACACATATGATATAATTACTTATGAGACACTGTAGCGGCTGTCTGTTCACACGTGAGATAAACATGCCTATTTATTCGTCTTCAGTGGTTATTTCATTGCTGCAAGTCAGTGTGACATTTAAAATCTGTCTTGGGCTACGGTGATGTAATTTATAGGCATGCTGCGGCCTCAACCCTTGGCCTCAGATCCTTGCCCTCAGATTCATCACCGGTGATAGATACGAACCTCATCACTGTCCTTTATGAGAAGGTCGGTTGGCCCTCTGACAGACATATTATCGTATTATTAAGATTAAAGATTTAAGATTAAACTGAATGAACTTTGAATACGTTTTTATTCATTGCACACATTGACAAACAGGAACACACACATGCAATTTTTTGGGTCGCTGATATAATTTTGTCTCTGCACTTGACCCTACCCGTTGCCAAGGGTAGCCGGGAGCAGACCCGGGGACCAATCCAAGTGCTCCAGTCTGTCTTCGTCAGGGACAGCGTTAGCGAGCTGTTCTGCATGTTTTCCCATTGGGTTTATATTATGAGGGGAAACTCTTGCGAGCACAAGGAGAACATGCAATGCAGCAACCTGTCCCCAAGTGGGAGTCGAACCCTGGACCTTCTAACTGTGAGCAGGGCCGTAGCCAGGGTTTAGAAATTAGGGAGGTACATTTTTTTTTTTTGGCCCAGACCGGCCCACTATAATCGGTCGGACACCACCCAGCCAGGGTTTAGAAATTAGGGAGGTCCATTTCTGGCTTGACTAGACATTAAGGAGAGAGAGAGATGATTACAATGAACTGGTACATTCAGGTCCAGAATTGTTGGAATTCCCTGACAAAGATGTGCAAAAAGCTGTACAATTTAAACAATACCATACTGGTAATGAGCCAATAGTTGTTTATTCAATTAATGCATGGAGCTGTTCCATTTTATACTAACTTCATTCATTCATTCATTCATTCATTCATTCATTCATTCATTCATTCATTCATTCATTCATTCATTCATTCATTCATTCATTCATTCATTCATTCATTTGGTACTAACTACTCAGTTCATACAGATTTCAAGTATCCAAATATCAATGATGAATATTGCATAAGGTTTACACAGTTATCACCTGTTTGTTTTATATTCATGCTCAGAGAGGAGTAATAGTTAGATCTTTGTGTGATTTATATGGCAATTAAATCAATGGTGTGCTTGTTTGTTACAGCCGGCCACTAGGGGGCAGTGTCTCATTAGTAGTGCTGATCAGCTTAGATGTGACGGTCACTCACAGTAACCTGGGCTTATTTTAGCCAACGCGATGCTGACCAAATAACGTTATAATTAATATTATTATCGAAATCACCATGGCAGAGATGGCACACACAAACTACCTCAGGTTCCTCCTCCAGCTCACCGTCCCTCCTCGGCCCTTCTGCATGGCTGGCTACCTGAGGTTGTGTTGAACTTGTTGCTGCACCTGCACTAGTATTATTGTGGATGACGACGTTGAAGCAGCAAACATGTCTGTGATTTTATTATATTTTTCAGCATCCACCTCTAGTTTTCTGATTTCTTCCGCCGGCAATTTCTCCGCACCCCCTTTACGTCTGTTCTGTTTCTCCATTTTTCCTGTTTCCGCATCTGTTCTTCTCACACGAGAAACAGGTGAGAGAGGGGGGGGGGGGGGCTTATTAAGAGATGTGATTGGGCCGCAGCACGCATAATGGGCCGCTGTTCCCAGCCTAGTGGGGGAGGGGCTTAGTAAGAGATGTGATTATTCAGTCAGTACCAAATGGGCCGGTCGTTGACCAAACGGCCCACTCGCAAATAGTTACCGAGGTCCGGACCTCGGTGACCTCATAGCTGGCTACGGCCATGACTGTGAGGCAACAGTGTTAACCCTCGAGTCAACCTTTAAAAAAATCACACCTTTAGCCCTTTGCCGAAAACTGCAATCTCAGTCAAAACATATATTTTTCATGTATTGTTCCAATTTTATTTCATGAATATCATTATTAACTTCAGTCCTCACCATACATATTGAATATTTATAAATGTTCAGGATTAATTTTTTTTTTTTAATTAGGGTTAGTGTTATATTATATTCAATATCGTGAATGTCATTTTTATATCTCACAGGTCGAACAAACCTCAACGTTATTGCCATAAAATAAAACATATATTGTTTCTTTACCTTTCTGTGAATGCCTAGGGGGAAAACAGTCTCAATCCGGTAAGACATTGCGGAGCTATGGACATTATACAAAAATAACTGTAATTACAGTAGATTTCATTCACAGTCTTTTCTGCCCTGTACCGGGTGACTGGTGGTACTAAATCCAGATGTAACTCTGTCATTGGAAAGAGCATATTTGGGCCAACCCATAGATGTATGACATGGCAATAATAAGGTAATTTATATGCCTGATATTCTATATGATATATTAATATTTCACCGTCAAAGATGACTTTTCTTTTATATTCTCCTTTGGTTCATTACAATTTACTCAAGCATAGTAACAGACACCATATCTCTGATACTGGGAATACATTCCCTGAGGTCCATAGATGTCCCTAGATACCAATAACATGCAAATGGTCCTTGTGGAAGTGGAGCAATCTTCCATTTACTTGGGTACATACTTTTAGGCGAATTTCCTGAAAATATGGCTAGGGCTTAAGTCAGGTTAAGGTCCCCCGAGTTTGCTCAGAACAGGGTAAATCTGCATTTTGCTATGATGCACCTAGCTCATGGAATGAACTCCACCAGTCCTTAAAGCTTGAGATTCTCCCCTCTGTTGCAGAGTTTAAAACCTTGATCTCCAAACTTTGCCAATCAAGTTGTACGCATTTTAATTGATTTTTATCCTTGTTTTTTTCCTCGCCTTGTTGTCTTATTGTTATGATTGTGTATGCTGCAGGATTTTATGCTTATTTCTGTATGTACATGCGCCGTGACTATAAATGAGGGAAACTCATTTTCTAGTGTTATAAGTGGTATTTTCTCGTTCAAATATGTGTTAAATAGCTCTACATTCCCACAGCCATCACTGATATAGAGTGTTTGTTCACTAACATGGGTCTCCCAGTCCCTCCACTCTGCAGTAAACAGTGTCAGGAATAAGGGATGTTTACTGCAGTGCGGAGGCACTGGGAGACCCATGTTAGTGAACAAACACTCGGCTGTCGGAGTGTAGAGATATTGTTTGAACATGTAGACCAAATACGACTTTACAGCACCTGAATTGAAATAAAAGCTCTGCCACCTGAGTGTCCGTCCAGGGACGTAGTCGTAGGATACCATATGTGCAGTGGACACCATGTGTCAGGACTGTGGCAGCTGATGTGAGAAGTCCGGTCCACCGGAGCGATTAACTGGAGCAGGCGGCGCTCTGAACGTGACCCTCGGCACCGTGACCTTTAACCCTGTCGAGAGGGGGGGTCAGGGGAACAGGCGGCAACACTGGCACATAGTCATCAGCCGGGAGGACGGCAAAGGGGAATTTTAATCAGTCACGTTGTGAAGGCAGATCTCCATTCTGCAGCAGTGGGGTTGGTGGAGGCAGATCTCCAGTCTGCAGCAGTGGGGTTGGTGGAGGCAGATCTTCAGTCTGCAGCAGTGGGGTTGGTGGAGGCAGATCTCCAGTCTGCAGCAGTGGGGTTGGTGGAGGCAGATCTCCAGTCTGCAGCAGTGGGGTTGGTGGAGGCAGATCTTCAGTCTGCAGCAGTGGGGTTGGTGGAGGCAGATCTCCAGTCTGCAGCAGTGGGGTTGGTGGAGGCAGATCTTCAGTCTGCAGCAGTGGGGTTGGTGGAGGCAGATCTTCAGTCTGCAGCAGTGGGGTTGGTGGAGGCAGAGCTGTAGTTTAGAGGGGGTTATGCTTATTGTATGCCTAATTTTATGTCTGCACTTCATGCATTGCTCTTGATCTGCCAATGTTGTGCTCATTTTATGCCTATGTCTTTTGTACAGCTGTGAAGCTGAATCCCAATTTTCCTCTCGTGCCAATTCTCCCTCCCCTGTCCTGATCGTTGCTCACATGTGCCCCCCACTTGCCGGTCATAGGGAGGATAGAAGCCCATCACATGTCCCCTCCGATACATGTGGAGGCAGCCAGTCACTTCTTTTCACCTGCCAGCGCGGACTCTCATTGGCAAGGTGTAACGTGTGGGAGGCTCACACTACCCCCGCCATTTCCTGTCTTTGCTGTGCAGGCGCCCTAACCGACCTCAGTAGGAGTTGCTGTTTACAACGACCAGACTACCACCCATCAACTCCCCTCCCGCTGACTCTGCCAATTGAGTCAGTATGATGGCCGGCCCAAGCCGGAGGCAACGCTGACAGCCGGATTCGAGGCCGGTGTCTCTTGCGTTGGTGACGAGCGCAATGTCCGCTGCGCCACCCAGCCGCCTTTTGAGCTGCAATTCATGTATTAATGGTGCTATACAAATAAAGTTCACACTTTCAGTGCCGGGCCGTGTTTTCCTATTTACCCCGTTGAGTGCCGCCACCATTGAGTGCCACACATCAGGGGTCGTGACAATGTGCATCCCAAGAATGGAAGAACATTGAGAAAGCGGGATGTGGAAAAACAACTAGCTGCCTTAGATGAGCATCACCTTTTGTGACGTGAAGTTGTGAAATAACTTACCTGAATACATCAAAATGAGTAAACATATTGCTCAATTTAAAAAGCAGCTTCAAAAATAGACATTAGAGAAATATAGAAATGAGTAATGCTGATAAACAAAGTTATATTGTGTTATGCAGTGTTGTATTTTATTTACTGCTGTCAAGCGACTCTAGTTCTTTTTTTTGTACTATAGTAAAATGTATATTATATAATGTATTATACAAAATTATGTTATATCAAGTAAAAATTAATGGAGGAAAAATTTAAATGTAAGGGCGTAGGGATCAATAAGCTTAGCTTCCCTCTTTTACTCCTTTTTTGAACATGTCAACTAACTACTGTACATTGCTATTGACTTTTTGTTTATAATTTCTTTTTCATTCTGATTCTGTTTGACAAAGCTTGATATTATGATTTATTTAGACTGAGGAATGTAAACATTTTCAAAAATAAACTTTTCATTCATTCATTCATTCATCACTGTGTGAAATAAATGAGTCATATCAACAGCATTGTTGAGAGCGGTCCCGATGTCTTAAAAACAACACTTTGGAACTGTTGGTGGACCCACAGTGCTGCTTCTAAGCCTTGGAGGAAGTGATTGCTGGTGAGTGAGCACAGTGTCCACAGAGTTCCTCTTACTTTGAGCGCCAGCCATGTTTTCCTTTTTACCCCCTTGAATGCCACCATCCACGGCCAATGTTAACGTTAATATCGCCTAATCTATGTTTTAAATTATGGCTATGTGTCTAATCTGCCCGTCGCTTATCAAAGAATAATCTTCCAGTCAACATTGTCAAGGCAGATTGTATTTTTATCGCTTCATTTCCGTTTGATAGCATTTTGAAAATCACCCGTTTTCCGGGGAAAAACAACCCATGCCAATGATAATCGCCTTTTACTGGAATATTCCAGAACGTTGTCATTTGTCGGCCTATTTATGAATCATTTTCAAATAAACGCTAGATGATCGATAGTATATGTGTGCGCACGCACGCTCGTGCCGTGCGCTGATAATCGCTGCTGTTATTTCCTCATGGCTTTTACAGTCAAAACAGCCATATCACATATCACATAAACGCTTATATCTCTGTGAAAACGAGTCTGATTAACCTAACACTGATAACATAGATTCCTTACCTGAGGTCAGATGGTATCCAAATAGTTTATTCCAATTTCCGATCGCCATTCAAAAAAATCGATAAATGTATTGATCAACCGTGTATACAGTAGAACACATGATCCGCGCGGCTCAGAGGCTCCAGAATGAACTCTGGTAGACCCCGGCTCCATCAGTGAGAAGTAAAATGTGGAGTCAGAAATCCGTTCTCCCATTCACTTTCATTGAGTCCATTCCAAAAGGGTGATTTACCATCTGGGAGACGATAGGGGGCGCTTTTTTCACATCTGAGCGCCGGCGGTCCCTGGATCTCCAACGGTAGGCTCGCATGATGCAATATGATTTCAGATCGCTAATAAAAAATTTAAATAAAAACACCCGAGAATACTCGTGACGTGGCATTCAACGGTCGGGTCGTAAACCCGAGAAAAGCCGTGAGTGGCGCTCAAAGTGTTTATTATTATTATTGGGCCATATACCATTTCAACATTGCAGACATGCCTCTCACAAAGACATTTCTACAAGAAATCGATGCAGAAGATGCACAAATTGGTAGGGATGGGTACCGAATCCGGTACTTTTAAGGGTATCGACCGAATCACGTCGGTACTACCGAGTACCGATTCAAGTGAGAGCCACCGGTGCCACATTTCGGTACTGTAATTTTTATAACTTTTTTGTACGATGACATCAACATTTCGTTTACCGCAAAATGAAACCTATGAAGTGTGCCACACGTTCACGTCAGCGTTCACGCGCACAATACACGCTTACCTAGGATTTGACTTGATTCAACAACAAAGCAGTCGGGCAATGGACAAAGCCAATTCTCGAAGACACTCTGATGTCACGAGACCGCCGCCATCTTGGTATAGGGGGACCATACGGATTTCTACCATCAAATGCATGCGTTGAGGTCCGTTTTTATTACATGTTTTATCACATTCTTGTTCATTTCATAACATTTTCATACGATTTGTTTTGAAAATATTGAGGCCAACATGGCATTTCACTATTTCGAAAGCCTTTCTGGTGATTCTAAGGCGAGATATGAGTCAAAGATCTCCCCCTGATTGACTTGACATAATGTCCATACAAAACACATACAGACATGGCCAACTCTCGAATACCCAAATTGAAGCTGCTGTGTTACGTTTTGTACTAATAACTAACACAGAAATCCAAATCGCAAGTTTTATATAATACCAGCTGATGCATCACGGAGGAAAAAGTGGCTGGTGGCTAACGTTCGGCTAACTCGCTCTGTGTTGTGGTCATGGTAGCTACATGCTAAGCTAACGTTAATTACATAATATCGAACCGATAGGAGCTTATCTTATCTAATCTTACGTGGTGGTACCACGTGTGCCACTACCCGATCAAACCAGTGGCGGCCGCCACTGGGGGGCGCTAGGGCGCCGCCCCCCCTCAGGCCCTGCCCTGGTTATATGAGAACAAGAACAATTATTTTTTAGTTTTTTGTTTTATAGCCCTATAAATAATATAAACATGTTTAAAATTAATAATATTTACTCATTTTAAGTATGTTTGTGTTTCCAATGCACAATATAACGTTACTATTTAAAATAAAAAATACTCGTTTTCAGGAACAGGAAGTGACTCACTGTTTTTTTATTTTCTTTATTTTTTTGTATTTCTCGGCCCGGGCTAGACGCGATAGCGCTCTGAGTGCGCGTCACTGTTCGATCGCTGTATCCGTCACAGCCAATCAGTGCGTAACGCGTTGTGCGTTGAAATATGACTATTATGTTGGAATCCGGGGGCGATTTGAAGCGGTCTAGTCAAGCGTTTAGAATTTCCGTCTAGAATTTCCATAGCCGCATTTCACGGAGACGCTCTCTCATTGGCCGACGCGGCGATGCCAGTTTTTTCCTTAGCCACAGTTTGCAACATGTTCGAAGCTGTGTGTTGTGAACTTGTGATTCAGTCTGGAGTCTGAACAGTGGGCAGTGAGTGGAATGGATATACATCGACAACAGTCTGGGGGACAGTCAGTGGACATACACTTTATTAAGCCCTCCGGCTGGACCACGTTTCAATCAAACAAAGTGAGTTAATTCTCTCTCTCTCTCTCTCTTAGCCAACTCAGCTAACTTTAGCTGCTGTTAGCCACTCAGCTAATGCTTAACTAACGCTCTCTCTCTCTCTCTCTCTCTCTCTCTCTCTCTCTCTCTCTCTCTCTCTCTCTCTCTCTCTCTCTCTCTCTCTCTCTCTCTCTCTCTCTCTCTCTCTTCTGTTATGCTGCACCCGCCGTGGTCTCTCTCTCTCTCTCTCTCTCTCTCTCTCTCTCTCTCTCTCTCTCTCTCTCTCTCGCTCTCGCTCTCGCTCTCTCTCTCTCTCGCTCTCTCTCTCGCTCTCTCTCTCTCTCTCTCTCTCTCTCTCTCTAATTTCGCCGCGTGTGGGGCATAACCACTCAGACAATGAATGGTAACTTGTTTAAAATGACGAGATATACAAATGTGTTTATTATTGAATGGATCTGACATCATCTGAGAGAGAGAGAGAGAGAGAGAGAGAGAGAGAGAGAGCTGTGCGTGTTTGTGTTGGGCTATTGGAAACGTGGTTGCATCTTGCATTTGACTGACTGTGATCATATATTGATCGATGGCAATGGTGATAATATTCGCCAATGCGTGCCTTGTACATGTTTGCAAAATGTTTGGTATAGCGCCCCTAGTGGCGAAGCATCCACGAGCCGCTACTGGATCAAACATCCACGTAAGATTAGATAAGATAAGCTCCTATCGGTTCGATATTATGTAATTAACGTTAGCTTAGCATGTAGCTACCACAACCACAACAGCAGAGCGAGTTAGCCGAAAGTTAGCCACCAGCCACTTTTTCCTCCTTGATGGTATAAAACTTGCGATTTGGATTTCTGTTTTTGTCATTAGTACAACGCGTAACACAGCAGCTCTTTGGCATTGTGAAGGACTGAAGAAAATTCCACTTGATAGTCTTTAATTTGACTCTTTAACGATCCGTTTCTGCACTAAATGAACCGTACACAATGTACCAGGCGGGGCAGTTTCCCCCCACGCTGCAGTTGCCTAGCAACAACAGACAGGAAGTTGACTTCGAGAATGGACAAAGGACAATGGACAAAGCCAAAAACTGTCACAAGTGTTGTTACACTTTACAAAGCTAGATGCAGACAATGCTCGCTGCAATATTATATTATATTATATTAACAAATTGTTCTAAATAAATAATTATGATAATAAATTATTTGAAGTTTGGAATTTTTTTTACAACTGAGGTAGGTAGATAAAACATTTTGAGACTAAAGTACCGGAAAAAGGTACCGTTGGGTACCGGTATCGTTTCACAGGTACCGTATCGGTTCAAATGTGAACGATACCCAACCCTACAAATTGGTGCATAAAAGTACTGTATACCAAAATGCAGGAAATTGTGTTTGACGCTCAAGATTTCCTGAGGGAGGACCCACAGACACCCCGCTTAAGTTACCCCCCCCCATGTTGAAACAAAACCTACGCCCCTGGGTGGAGGAGGGAGATCAACCAAGGAAATCAAATGAATCAAATCAGATTAGAGCGCTCGCTTCAGCCACCAGGCATTTCCATGAGTTCTGTGACTAAATGCAAATGTTGTTGCTATAGGCTCTGTCAAATAGGAAATAATTACCTGCTGATAAGCCTAATGATGTGTTTGAGAACTGTTTATGGACCTGCAAAACCCTGGGACCTCTGAGTCACCTACCTACCTCTACATCTCTGAGTCACGAACCTCTACAGCTGTGAGTCACGTACCTCTACATCTCTGAGTCACGTACATCTCTGAGTCACGTACCTCTACATCTCTGAGTCACCTACCTCTACATCTCTGAGTCATGTACCTCTACATCCGAGTTACGTACCTCTACATCTGAGTCACGTACCTCTACATCTCTGAGCCACGTACCTCTACATCTCTGAGTCACGTACCTCTACAGCTGTGAGTCACATACCTCTACATCTCTGAGTCACGTACCTCTACAGCTGTGAGTCACATACCTCTACATCTCTGAGTCACGTACCTCTACATCTCTGAGTCACGTACCTCTACAGCTGTGAGTCATGTACCTCTACATCTCTGAGAAACGTACCTCTACATCTCTGAGTCACGTACCTCTACAGCTGTGAGTCATGTACCTCTACATCTCTGAGTCACGTACCTCTACAGCTGTGAGTCACGTACCTCTACTTCTCTGAGTCACGTACATCTCTGAGTCACGTACCTCTACATCTCTGAGTCAGGGAGGTGTGGGCGGGGGTCAGGAAGATCACTGGTTTCAAACAGCAGGGCACAGCTGTGGAGGGCCCTCCAGAGCGTGCAAACGAGTTCAACTCGTTTTTCAACCGCTTTGACCAGAGTGGCCTCCCCACACCCCTCCCCCCACCCATCGACACCAGCACCAGATCACACCTACAAAGCAGCCCCCCCACCCCCCACCCCCCCACACCCATCAGCAACGGCACCCCACCCCCAACACCAGCAGACTGCCCACCACCCCCAACCCTGACGATCACAACCAGTCAGGTCAGTAGGCAGCTCTCCAAAATTAATGTAAACAAGGCCAGAGGACCGGACAACACCAATCCCAGGGTGCTCAAGGTATGTGCAGAGCAGCTGGCAGCACCGCTCCAGCATCTTTTCAACCTCTCCCTGAGGCTGGAGAGGGTGCCCCAGCTCTGGAAGACCTCCTGCATTGTCCCGGTGCCCAAGAAGGGACGTCCCAGCACCCCCAACGACTACAGGCCAGTCGCTCTGACGTCACACGTCATGAAGACGTTTGAGAGATTGGTCCTGCAACACCTCAAGCCCATGGTGCGTGACTCCCTCGACCCCCTGCAGTTTGCATACCAGGCAAACATCGGGGTGGAGGATGCCATCATCTACATGCTCCACAGAGCGTACACGCACCTGGAGAAGCCGCGCAGCTCAGTGAGGATCATGTTCTTTGATTTCTCCAGCGCCTTCAACACCATCCAGCCGTCACTGCTAGCGGAGAAGCTCTCTGCGATGCAGCTGGAGCACGGCTTGGTGGCCTGGATCAAGGACTACCTCACTGAGAGGCCACAGTACGTCAGACTAAAGGACAGTCAGTCTGACGTACTGGTGAGCAACACCGGCGCCCCCCAGGGAACTGTGCTGTCACCCTTCCTCTTCACCCTCTACACCTCAGACTTCTGCCGCAACTCCAGCGGGTGCCACCTGCAGAAGTTCTCAGACGACTCCTCCATCGTAAGCTACATCACCGACGATGATGAGGAGTACAGAGCCCTGGTGGAGAGCTTCGTGGGGTGGAGCGACAGCAACCACCTCCAACTCAACACCAGTAAGACCAAGGAGCTGGTGGTGGACTTCCGGAGGGGCAAGAAGAGGCCCCCCCCGATTCCCATCTCCATCCGAGGGGTGGATGTGGAGATGGTGGACTCATACAAGTTCCTTGGGGTACACCTGAACAATAAACTGGACTGGTCGGACAACACAGAGGCCCTCTACAGGAAGGGACAGAGCAGGCTGTTCTTCCTGAGGAGACTCAGGTCCTTCAATGTGTGCAACAAACTGCTGCAGTCTTTTTACCAGTCTGTTGTGGCCAGCATCCTCTTCTATGCTGTGGCATGCTGGGGAGGCTACATCAACTCAAGGGACACCAACAAGCTCAACAAGCTGGTGAGGAAGGCTAGCTCCGTGGTGGGAGTCGAGCTACCTAGACTTGAGGTGATGGTAGAGAGGGGGATGATAAGGAAGCTGGATGCCATCATGGAGAACCCCTACCACCCCCTCTACGACGAGCTAGTCAAGATGAGAAGCTCGTTCAGCCACAGACTCATCCCCCCCCGACACTCAACTAACCGCCTCGGACAGTCCTTCATACCAGCGGCCATCAGGCTCCACAACAGTGGGCAGCGACTAGCAGCCTCCAGGCCCCACAACAGGGGGCAGCGACAGCGACTGCTACCAGACATTGACCTGGGACTTATAGGAACCCAAGGGGGACAAAGTAGACTACCCTGGTACTTTGATTAATGTATACTCAGTAGATAGTAAATTATTATAACACTACCTCTTGCATACTGCACCTCATGTGACACTGTGAATAATGTGAATATTCCTCAGCTAGTCAGATAGTAAATTATATTGACCATATTGATCAAATTGTTTACACTGCCTGTGTTGTCTTTTACTACCTGTATACTGTGTTGTTTTACTACCTGTACCCCTCCCCCCCTCCCCCCATGCTGCTATGATGCCTGAATTTACCCAAGGGGATCAATAAAGGAATATCTTATCTTATCTTATCTTGTACCTCTACAGCTGTGAGTCATGTACCTCTACATCTCCGAGTCACATACCTCTACATCTCTGAGTCACGTACCTCTACATCTCTGAGTCACCTACCTCTACAGCTGTGAGTCACGTACCTCTACATCTCTGAGTCACGTACATCTCTGAGTCACGTACCTCTACATCTCTGAGTCACCTACCTCTACATCTCTGAGTCATGTACCTCTACATCCGAGTCACGTACCTCTACATCTGAGTCACGTACCTCTACATCTCTGAGCCACGTACCTCTACATCTCTGAGTCACATACCTCTACAGCTGTGAGTCATGTACCTCTACATCTCTGAGTCACGTACCTCTACAGCTGTGAGTCACATACCTCTACATCTCTGAGTCACGTACCTCTACATCTCTGAGTCACGTACCTCTACATCTCTGAGTCACGTACCTCTACAGCTGTGAGTCATGTATCTCTACATCTCCGAGTCACGTACCTCTACAGCTGTGAGTCATGTACCTCTACATCTCTGAGTCACGTACCTCTACATCTCTGAGTCATGTACCTCTACATCTCTGAGTCACGTACCTCTACAGCTGTGAGTCACGTACCTCTACATCTCTGAGTCACGTATCTCTACAGCTGTGAGTCACGTATACCTCTACATCTCTGAGTCATGTACCTCTACATCTCTGAGTCACGTACCTCTACAGCTGTGAGTCACGTACCTCTACATCTCTGAGTCACGTACCTCTACAGCTGTGAGTCAACAGGCTCCACCTCTAGGAGTGACTGCAGTGTTCGCTCCGCTTTTGCTCAAACTGCCTTTTCATATAAAGACCATCAGAGAATGGAACTTGTGTGAGGATTGTGCATATTGTATTGTGTGAGATGATAGGCGTGTTCGAGATTGATTTCGGCTCGCCTCGAAAATAGACGAGAGTAGACGAGTGCAGCCGGGGGAGGAGTCAGAACATCGGACACTTCAGATTTGACAACAGCCTCTCGCCTAGTCTCGCATGGCAGATACGCGTTCACGTTACCACCACACACATTACACACCTGTCCAGCTCATTATAATGCGATGGCCGCGTGCACAATTAGATTAGATTAAAATGTACAGCACACCATATACCAGCTATAGTGGAATATACTATTCATATATACCATAATGTATACCATCTTGTTGCGCGATCCAGGCCACCGCAGCGCGCACACACACACAACACACTGCTTAATGATTCTGTTTTGCATCAATATATATATGTATATTGAGGAAAAACAGAATTATATATACAGTATATATTGAGGCAAAACAGACGACGTGTGTGTGTATGTGTGATACAGTATCAGCTCAGCTGCTGCATCGTTAATGAACTATAGATTTATATGGAATTCGTTAATCTATCTAGCAATTGGGTTAACTGAGAGCCAGATTGCTTAGAGGAGTACTGTACATAGAGCGGTAATCATTTGGTGTCTGACAACTTGAAGTTTATCATGATGATATGATGATAACTTTATTTGAGGAAGCTCTTGGTACCCAAACTCCTGTATCCAATAATAATAATAATAATAATAATAATAATAATAATAATAATAATAATAATAATAATAATAATAATAATAATAATAATAATAATAATAATAATAATAATAATAATAATAATAATAATAATAATAAATATATCTGATAGACGGAACCCGTACTGTATTATTGTACCCATTCTGCAATCGGTTAATAAAGTTTTCAATCAATCAATCAATCAATCAAACGTCTCACAACTTCCTCTTGTGGGCGTGGCTGGTGGTGACAACTTTTCTGAGCAAATAGGCGCTTTGCGCAGAGATAGCAAGTCGTTTCCCATCATGTATTTGCGTGGAGCAGTCGGGTGAGAGGTACTGTGGAGCCTCGCTCTGAAGGCTGTGCGTGGCTCGCTCCCGCAAGATTTCCGCGCCTCGTCTCGTCAGATTTTCAGAGCAAGTCGGACAACATTCTAACCATCATGCAACGCGCTTGGCGAGGCCGTAGTAAAACCTGCACAGATCTGCGTCCGCCTAGCCAATCTCGAACACGCCTGATGACTGAATAAACTACTACTACTACTACTACTACTACTACTACTACTACTACTACTACTACTACTACTACTACTACTACTACTACTACTACTACTACTACCAGGGCCGCCTCGGGGGTGTGCGAGCAGTGCGGTCGCACAGGGCCTCGCGGGAAGGGGGGCCTCGCAAAAAAAAATATATATATTTTTTTTATTAATTTTTATTATTATTTTTTTTTATTTTTTTATTTTTTTTTGCGATGCCCCCCTTCCCGCGAGGCCCTTTTTCATCACAGACCTAAAATCTAGTTTTGCTTATATGCTTATATATTTCACATTAGACACGTTTGTAGAATGTGTCTGACTTGTTCCTGGGTCTGCAGTCCTGCAGACATACTCACTATTGGAGCTCAGCCTCTGGGGTTCTGCAGCAGACATACTATTGGTTTCAACGAAGGGAGTGGTTTTACTTACATCATGTGTAGTACGCCGGCGTGGAAGAAGAAGAAGAAGAAGAAGAGTCAGCTGCGTTTGACTATTTCGCGCGTGCAGCTTTTGACTATGCTTAGTTATGCCAGCCAAGACGAAGAAAGAGGTCGGTCATTATCAGTCGGTCGGTCACCAAGGAACGTTGACGAAAGGCCTCTCGCTAGCGGGACAAATGGCCGGAGCCTTGTCATGGTATAGCCATGATGATGTCGGCTAGTAGCTAGCTTAGCTAAAGGCTAACTAGCGTTAGCTAACCTATTCAGAGGAGCGAGGCGAGGCGAGTGGATGTCTTTTCAAAAGAAGGAGAAGAGAACTTGTGAGCAGATAAATCTGTTAGGCAGCAATACGCCGAAAGGTGTCCAGTCTGCCGGAAAGTACTCGAAGAAGAAGAAGAAGAAATTACACCGTGGGCCAACTTTACCATTGGCGCCGCCGCGTTGATACTGCGTTATGGTGAGTCAACCTATGATTATATACCCGCCGTGGACCTGACCTATCTCTCTTTCTCTCTCTCTGGAGCCAAACTGGTCGACTAGCTAATACTACTAGTAGCTAACGGTGTGTGCCTGGTGAGAGCACCTGGCTGTATGCAGCTACATACAGCCAGCCCAGGTGCCTGATTGAGCTAACTGTTAGCCAGTTAGCTGTTTAGCGTCAGCTGGGAACGTTCGTTTGATGCTATCAGTTAGCCTTGAGAATAGCAGGCCCTTTGAAGGAAGATGTAGTCGGGCCTGCACCATGACAAGGCTCTGGCCATAGCTTATTTGTCCCGACAGCGAGAGGCCTTTCGTCAACGTGGAGACCTGTGTTGCGGCCTTTCGCCCTGCGTTCCTCGTGCAGGTAAGATTAATGAAAATGTCATGACATTACCCCACTCTTCCTTCCTTCCCCTCCCGAATGTTTTGTTAATAACGATGTTTTTTTCCAGGCAAAACATATGCTACTTCACAAAATTTGGAGATACGACATGTGCTGTGTGTGAATTCATTGTCTTGGTCGTTTGTGTAGCTTGGGTAGCGTTGGGCCGTTGGCCAAAGCTGTGTGTGGCCTGGTGTCAGTAGCCTACCTGGCTAGCCTTTAGCTGATGTCGGCCATTGGCTCCTTGCTGCTTTGTTTTCTCTGGTATAGACCCTCTTCTCTTTGGATTTAAGTGTTGATACATGCTCTCTCTCTAACACACACACACATGACAAACACACATGTTCTCTCTCTCTCTCTCTCTCTCTCTCTTTCTAACACACACAGTCTGCCTATGGCGGCCTTTCTCGATGGCTAGGCTGTGCTCAAGGATCTTCAGTCACAGTGCTCAGGTATTCTGCCACTGTGTACTCTCTGTTTAGGGCCAAATAGCATTTCAATTTCTTTCCAATGTGTCCCTCTCTCTCTCTCTCTGTACACTGTATATTGACTGTAGAACGGGAGCTCTCTCTCGCTCTCTCTTTTGCTATATGTTGACTGTATCATGCCCCGCCTCGGGCAGCGCTATTATTTAAGAATATGTTGACTGTATAAAAAAAAAAAATATATATATATATATATATATATATATATATATATATTTTTTTTTTACCTTTGGGGGGGGGGGGGGGGGGGGGGGGCTCGCGTTAAATCTCGCACAGGGCCTCGCATTTCTCCCAGGCGGCCCTGACTACTACTACTACTACTACTACTACTACTACTACTACTACTACTACTACTACTACTACTACTACTACTACTACTACTACTACTACTACTGCTAGGTCAAAAACAGTATTCTAAGCAACCAACGTTGTCAGCACTGATTGCACTGAGACGGTAGGATGAAGATCTGTGGGCATATGTTGGGATGTGGCACGGAGAGTTCGTAATTGTGCTACTATATGTAGGGTGTTTGTATTTATTGTTTTGCGTAAAGTATTGGATATGATGTATTGTGTTTTTCATTGAAGGGTGGTAGGGAGGGTTGGAGGGATGGTGGAGGGAGTTAGGGGAGAGCTTGTTTATCCCTTGTTTTTTCGTATTCTGTGTACTTTTACTGGTGCACCCATCTTCTTGTTTACCACAAATTATGGATGTAGGTGCACACAGGGTCCTTTTCATGAAACCAAATAAACTACAACTAAACTTCAAATGTAACCGAATGACAAAACATTGTCAACAACAGAAAATGTGAACAACATTCAGGATCCAGCTTCTCTCACCTATTGTACCAGGCTCATGCTGCTTGAGCTGACCCAGCTCATATCAGGGTGTGTGTTTTAAAACTTTTAATTATGTCCCCTACCTCTTTGATGTATGTACTGTAGCATCTGTGTCCAATAGTCTTATTATATGATTTATTTATTTGGGGCCCCCCTTTACCCTGTTACCCTTTTTAGAGGTCCTTTTGTCCTCTCGCCGGACGGCCACTGTAAATAAGAATGTGTTCTTGATTGACCTGCACGGTTACATAAAGGTTAAATAAAAACACAAATAGAAAATATCACAGTCGCTATCCTGTTCCTAAGATTGAGGAGCCAGCCAGGGCTTGACAAGATTGACAGATGCTGTGATACCATCTGCAGGGGAGAACCCTCCTCCTCCACTGGCCTCCATGCCGCCTCTCAGAAAAGCCCCCCAGAGCCCTCAACACCCTGGGCCTCCTGATTCACTGTGACACCAACATGAAGCCAAGAGGCCACGATATATACCGGCAATATTATCATGCAATGTAGTCGGGTAAACTTTGTTTTGTTCGAGGGAAGAGACGGTTGTGATTGGGAGGATCAAGAAAAGAGGGCAGGGTTTGAGATAGATCAATCAGAATCAGAAATGTATTTATTGCCCAAGTAAACTTGCACAGACAAGGAATTTGTCTTTGTCTTTTGGTGCATCAATTAGTTAACGTAGAAAAAAGTTATAAATTAGGCAATTAGACAAAGTAGAATAAAATGGAATATATAAACTAAATTTGAATAAAAAATACTGTAGAATACAATATAGGACAGCGCTGTACAATTGTGCAGGATTGTAGTAGGATATATATATATATATATATATATATATATATATATATATATATATATATACTAAATTAGAATAAAAAAATACAAATACAAAACAATATGTAATCCAGGAAGCGTGTGTTAATGTAACGCATGTAACGCTTAGGTTATGTTGGTATTGTCTATGGGGAGAGGAGATGACCCACAGTGTCGGGGAGGGGATCCTGAGCCTTGTTGATGAGTACAGTACAACCAACCAATATCGTCATTATATTTCCTCATACAACACTATGTCGTCCACTAGGGCTGACCTCGACTAGTCGAATAGTCGACTAATCGATCGAAAGGAGCCGTAGTCGACTGCCAACCTCTTAGTCGAATGCAATTATTTTTTATAAAAAACATTATAATATATATATATCTTTTAAATCATTCTTTCCAAAAGCAAAGAGGCCTAGAAGCGTGGCTAACACTAATGGCGCACATAACAGCGAGGCTATCTGCCTAAGAAAACGGGCACAGAGACAGAGAAAGAGGATTTCACCAGTCTAATGCATAGACAAATATCAAGATGTCAGTGGACCAATTGCATGATTTCGCAGAGGACAATAAGCCTATCGACTATACAAATCCTTAGTCGGGGACAGGCCCAGGGGCGGATTTAGGATTGTAGGAGATCCGGGGCTTAGCCCAGACGGATTTTTTTTACTTCGACACCACAACCTTTGAACGAATGAATGAATGAATAGTTTGATTTTCGGTCTTTGTTTACAGATAAATCAAAAACACACATGTGTGGACTTTCAAAAGGAAAAGAAAAAATCACAAATGTACATATTCAAAGTAAGCTTACAATGATTAATTGTAAAAAAAAAAATATATATATATATATATATATATATATATATTATTATTATTATTTATTTTTTTGAAAATAGATTCAGGGCTTTTCAGAAAACATTCAGGGCTTGAGCCCAAGTAGCCACCCCCTAGCCCCGTCCCTGGACAGGCCTATCGTCCACATTGGATTAATGGCTTTTATGAATGTTATATTTAGTACAACATCAAATTATATCACAAAATATTACACATTTTTCACACCGATATGTGTAATGGGCACAGCAAAACATTGTGATATACTGTACCACAACCTTCAGTATGTGTGTTTACGCCCCAATGGCTGTGTCTTTTCCAGAGCTCGCTTTTCTCTCGTCCAGCCAAGCTGCAGGTAATCCACCGTTGGTCAGTGCAGTTCCTTTCTCTCCGTCGGTGGATTGTGTTTCAAGCCTTGCCCGGTGTGTTCCATGATCCCTGCAGCCAATCGTGGACCACCCTACTGATCCGGTTCAGGCTCTATCTCTCTTGACTTTTGTTTGGTGTCACTAAAGAGCTTGTAAAACATCAAACATTTGTTTTTTCTTTCAAAAAATTATATCTTGCAGCATATTTTAAGTTTTTCTTTCTTATATTAATATATATTTAGTTTTTAAGCATTTGTAAAGGAAAAATAAGCATGTGCTTCAGCCTATTCCTTTTTTTCTGTCGTTGATTTTGGAGTTTGTGTGTCAGCTTGCCTTGAATATTTACATTTGTGATAATCTTTTCTTTTCCTTTTGTAAGTCCACACGGGTGTGTTCGAATTGTCTGTAAACAAGATCGAAAAAAATCATTCATTCATTCATTCATGCATTCATTCATTCATTCATTCATTCATTCATTCATTCATTCATTCATTCATTCATTCATTCATTCATTCATTCATTCATTCATTCAGCGTGTGTGTTTATTTGACCTTTGTTTTAAGTGACTATTTTCTTTTGTCATCCTTTTAATTGGCAATTGTTTTCCGTTTTACTTCACGTACATTATATTACTGATTTCTTTCTTTCTTTGGAATCACCGATGGGATGAGCTGCCATTGAGTATTGCTTTTTCTCCTGTGTTAGTCTAAGGGTTTAGGATAACTAATGTGCTTTCATTTACAATAGGTCAGTTTGTTTTGTTTCTCGTTTTTGTTTGTTATTTTGGCCTCCGCTCACCCTTTGAGTTACAATTGTGCTTCCTTTATTGTCAATAAATTATACTCTCGTTTCAAACCTGGTCACCTGGCTAGTTCGCAGGCTTCGACATGGACGGTCGCATTTCAAACAGCTCCCGGCAAAACAAACACTACAGATCGACAAGGTATTTTGCAAATTTTTTCACTACACATGGGCAAAACAGAGTCCATTCTCTTCGGTTCAAATAACAAACTCAGCAAGACCGACGGCTTCTCAGTTACAGTGGGTGACAATATTGTCACAAGGAAAGAAGATATTACCTACCTGGGTTCCATCCTAGAGGCAAATCTTTCCTGTGACAAAATGGCATTCAATGTAATAAAAAAAAGTCAACCAACGAACTCGATTCTTGTACCGGATCTCCTCACTGGTAAACAAGAATACCCTGAAGACTCTGGCAGGAGCACTCATTCAAGGGAACTACAAGGGTAGCAAATGATCTCAACACCTTCTATGCGAGGTTTGAGGCTGTGAATAACAACACCAGCCTACAAGCCACGGCAATGGGGGGGGGGGGGGGGGTCTGCTGATGGAGACTCAGTGTTCAGGGTAACAGAGCATGAGGTGAGGCAGCAGGACCGGACGGCATCCCCGGCCGCATCCTAAAAGTCTGTGCCGACCAACTGGCCCCGGTATTCACTGACATCTTTAACCTGTCCTTAGAACAGGCTGTCATCCCCACCTGTCTGAAGAAGTCCACCATCATCCCTGTACCCAAAAAATCTACGCCCGCTTGCCTCAACGACTATCGCCCTGTAGCCCTCACCTCCATAGCCATGAAGTGCTTTGAGAAGCTAGTGAAGGGCTACATCTGTTCCTCCCTCCCCATCAACCTGGACCCCCTGCAATTTGCATACCGCCCTAACAGATCCACGGAGGATGCCATAGCCCATGTGCTGCACACAGCAGCATCACACCTGGACAAGAGGCAGGGGAACTATGTGAGAATGCTGTTCATTGACTACAGCTCAGCATTCAATACCATAGTCCCCTCCAAACTCATAGCCAAGCTCAGGGATCTGGGCTTGAACTATGACCTCTGCCAGTGGGTCTTGGACTTCCTGACGGGCAGACCCCAGGTGGTAAGAGCAGGCAACTGCACCTCCTCATCCATCACGCTCAACATAGGGGCCTGTGTTCTGAGCCCCCTCCTCTACTCCCTGTACACACATGACTGCGTGGCACAGCGGAACAACAACACAATCATCAAATTTTCTGATGACACAGTAGTGGTGGGCCTGATCTCTGCCAACGACGAGAGGGCCTACCTGGAAGAGGTAGATAATCTGTCACAGTGGTGTCAGGAGAACTGCCTCTCCCTGAACGTCAGCAAAACAAGAGAGATGATTGTGGACTTCAGGAGGTCGGGGGTCAAGGACTACAGCCCCCTCAGCATCTACGGGGCACCGGTTGAGAGAGTGAACAGTTTCAAGTACCTCGGAGCCCACATATCCGAGGACTTGACATGGACCACACACATTGACAGTGTTGTGAAGAAGGCACGACAACGCCTCTACTTCCTCAGGCGCCTAAGGAAGTTCCAAGTGAGTCAGAAGATCCTTAGGAACTTCTACTCATGTACAATCGAGAGCATCCTGACTGGCAACATCACCTCCTGGTTTGGGAATAGCACTGCACAAGACCGTAGCAGACTACAAAGAGTGACACGTTCAGCCGAACGCACAATTGGAGGGGGGCTTCCCACCCTCCAGAACATTTACAACAAGCGGTGCAGGGGGAAGGCTAAGAGAATCATCAAGGACTCCAGCCACCCGAACAACTGCCTCTTTGAACTGCTGCGGTCAGGCAAGCGATACCGGAGTCTTAAGGCGAGCACAGAAAGACTCAGAAGAAGCTTCTATCCCCAGGCCATCAGGCTGCTCAACGAACAATAAACACTATGCAACAACCATCAAATGTACACAGCACACACATCCACACGCACACACTCACTTTAAACAAACAACTCAATGCAGCACCCACTTTACACACTTTATAACACCTAAACACACTTTACACTTTATATTTATTGGTAAAGGATTTGCACTACAACTCGTACACCTTACTGTAAATTGTACCTAAATTGTACCTCATCCCATTTCTGCTCTGCACTATATAGTATTGTATATTAGTACATTGCATAGTATATTGTATATTGTATGGTAACTCAGTTACTTCTATTCTGCATCGAACATTGTACATATGTCTATACTGAACACTGTGACCTCTATTTTTACTTCTATTTTACATGCTATACTATTTTCTATACTATTTCATACTTATCTTGTCTAACACAGTCTCTGGAGCGAAACAGTAAGAAGCATTTTGTATAAAAGTATTCTGTACTTCTGTATGACAACTATTAAAGAAACTGAAACTGAACTGAAACTGATGCTTGCACCTCATGGTACCAAAGCACCTCAAAGGCGCTAAAAACAAAATTACAAACATCTCAAAACAAACTGGTCAGACTCCTAGAACCCACCTCACCCCTGCCCACTTTGACAACCTAGGATGGCTTAGAGTAGACGACAGAGTACAGCAACTTGCAACAGGCCTGGTCTACAAGATACACTACACGACCAAGGTACCCATGTACATGTCAAAATACTTCCCAAAGGTCGGTGAATACCACGATCACAACACCAGAGGGAGCTCCACAAATCATGTTAAACATAGATTCGGCTCAAACAAGGGACTAAACACGTTTCGCAATTATGCCACACCAATGTGGAACGCCCTACCCAAAGCTGTAAAGGAATGTGAATCACTACCCACTTTCAAAAACACTCTCAAAAAACACATACGGGAGACTGCAATTCAAAACTGGCCCCTGTAAATGTCCTAACACAACCCCCTCCAATGTACAGTAAATTACCAAGTATGGTCTTGTCAATATTCCAATGTACAGTTTTGCTTGTACAGTGGTACAGTGTCCCCCACCCACCCCTCCTACCCAACCCCCCCCCCCCCCCCCCCGCTCATATCCAACCCCCCCCCCCTCCCCACCTCCAATGTACAGTCCCCCCCACCCCCCCACCTACCCAACCTTCTCCAATAGATGTAGCAGTACTGTTTATCTGTATGTCATGTATGTCATATATGTTACGATGAATTGAAAATGGGGGACCCTGATGTAAACAAGACGAAAGTCTTTCTCTGGTCTGCATCCCCTTAACAATTGTATGTATTGAGTTGTACTGTACTGTACCCATTCTGCAATCTGTTAATAAGGTTTTCATTCATTCATTCATTAATTCATTCATTAATTCATTCATCATTCCCTTCAACCAAACGTTGTTTACAACTCTTTACTCCTAGACACATCAGGGGTCGTGACAATGTGCATCCCAAGAATGGAAGAACATTGAGAAAGCGGGATTGTGGAAAAACAACTAGCTGCCTTAGATGAGCATCACCTTTTGTGACGTGAAGTTGTGGAATAACTTACCTGAATACATCAAAATGAGTAAACATATTGCTCAATTTAAAAAGCAGCTTCAAAAATAGACATTAGAGAAATATAGAAATGAGTAATGCTATTAAACAAAGTTATATTGTGTTATGCAGTGTTGTATTTTATTTACTGCTGTCAAGCGACTCTAGTTTTTTTTTGTACTATAGTAAAATGTATATTATATAATGTATTATACAAAATGATGTTATATCAAGTAAAAATTTATGGAGGAAACATTTTTAATGTAAGGGCGTAGGGATCAATAAGCTTAGCTTCCCTCTTTTACTCCTTTTTTGAACATGTCAACTAACTACATTGCTATTGACATTTTGTTTATAATTTCTTTTTCATTCTGATTCTGTTTGACAAAGCTTGATATTATGATTTATTTAGACTGAGGAATGTAAAATTTTTCAAAAATAAACTTTTCATTCATTCATTCATCACCGTGTGAAATAAATGAGTCATATCAACAGGATTGCTGAGAGCGGTCCTGATGTCTTAAAAACAACACTTTGGAACTGTTGGTGGACCCACAGTGCTGCTTATAAGCCTTGGAGGAAGGGATTGCTGGTGAGTGAGCACAGTGTCCACAGAGTTCCTCTTAACACTTTGAGCGCCAGCCGTGTTTTCCTTTTTACCCCCTTGAATGCCACCATCCACGGCCAATGTTAACGTTAATACCTAATCTATGTTTTAAATTATGGCTATGTGTCTAATCTGCCCGTCGCTTATCAAAGAATAATTTTCCAGTCAACATTGTCAAGGCAGATTGTATTTTTATCTCTTAATTTCCGTTTGATAGCATTTTGAAAATCACCCGTTTTCGGGGGAAAAACAACCCATGCCTATGATAATCGCCTTTTACTGGAATATTCCAGAACGTTGTCATTTGTCGGCCTATTTATGAATCGTTTTCAAATAAACGCTAGATGATCGATAGTATATGTGTGCGCACGCACGCTCGTGCCGTGCGCTGATAATCGCTGCTCTTATTTCCTCATGGCTTTTACAGTCAAAACAGCCATATCACATATCACATAAACGCTTATATATCCGTGAAAACGAGTCTGATTATCCTAACACTGATAACATAGATTCCTTACCTGAGGTCAGATTGTATCCAAATGGTTTATTCCAATTTCCGATCGCCATTCGGAAAAATCGATAAATGTATTGATCCATCGTGTGTACAGTATAACCCATATTCGCCGTGGCTCAGAGGCTCCAGAATGAACTCTGGTAGACCCCGGCTGCATCAGTGAGAAGTAAAATGTGGAGTCAGAAATCCGTTCTCCCATTCACTTTCATTGAGTCCATTCCAAAAGGGTGATTTACCATCTGGGAGACGATAGGGGGCGCTTTTTTCACATCTGAGCGCCGGCGGTCCCTGGATCTCCAACGGTAGGCTCGCGTGATGCAATATGATTTCAGATCGCTAAAAAAATAAATAAAAAAAACACTTGAGAATACTCGTGACGTGGCATTCAACGGTCGGGGCGTAAACCCGAGAAAAGCCGTGAGTGGCATACAAAGTGTTAATACACAGGGGAGGTGGCATAATGCTTACTGAACGCGTGAATACTTTACCCAAGGCAGTTGTCCTTCCGCGTTCGGTTTGCGCGCCCTGATTGGCCTCTCAGCGCCCAAATCGCGTTAGCCCTACTATCGCCTAACTACTCGCTCAATATACTACTATCACTCAAGCGCTGTGCATCAGCTTTCAGTTAACGTTGTATTGTTTTCGCCTCTCTATTAATGTAACACGCTATTCATATCAATCGACATCACATCAATATAAATAACGTATTGTTTTCATCTCTCACATCAATATAAATAACGTATTATTTTCATCTCTATTAACGTAACGCGCTATTCATATCAATCGACATCACATCAACCCAGCCTCCTCCAATGTACAGTTTCTACATCAAATGTATATACACTCTTTTTCTGGACACTTTTTGTATCACAAACAGTACTGTATTTGCAAATCTGGTATGTCATAAATGTATAGATGTAGCAGTACTGTCTATCTGTATGTTGTGTGTGTCATATATGTTGATGAATTGAAAATGGGGGACCCTGATGTAAACAAGACGAAAGTCTTTCTCTGGTCTGCATCCCCTTAGCTATTGAGTTAGTATATTGTGAGACTCTTCGGTGGTAGTGAGTTAGGCGATAGTTAGTTGAGTGATAGTTAGTTTTAGTATATGATGCACGTGGTAGCAAGTTGAGTGATAGTGAGTTGAGTGATAGTTAGTTTTAGTATATGATGCACGGCGGAGGCGAAAATAATACGAGGAAGTTGAGTGATAGTTAGATTGGGCACTGAGAGGCCAATCAGGGCGCGCAAACCGAACGAGGAAGGACAACTGCCTTGGGTAAAGTATTCACGCATACTGAACAGCCCCTGCAGGCTCGTGTGGTAGACCCCAAGGATGATGGGGAAGCGAGGGGTCAATGGTAAGTGTCAACGCTGTTGGGACAACCTGCTGGGGTGACAACCCAGGAGCAGACAAGACCAGGTGAGCAGGGCCGCCTCAGGGTGTGTGCGAGCAGTGGGGTCGCACAGGGCCTCGCGGGAAGGGGGGCCTCGCACAAAAAAATTAATAAATAAATAAATAAATAAATATTTTTTATTTATAATTTTTTTTATAATTTTTTTTTATTTTATTTTGTATTTTTTGCGAGGTCCCCCTTTTTGCTTATATGCTTATATATTTCACATTAGACACGTTTGTAGAATGTTCCTGGCTCTGCGGCTCTGCAGCAGACATACTCACTATTGGAGCTCTGGGGCTCTGCAGCAGACATACTATTGGTTTCAACGAAGGGAGGGGTTACATCATGTGTACGCCGGCGTGCGTCAGCTGCGTTTGACTATTTCGCGCGTGCAGCTTTGGAGGTTATGCTTAGTTATGCCAGCCAAAACGAAGAGGACGGTCATTCGGCAGATAGACTGAAGATGAAAGTTGTTGCATGTTAGACAGTTCAATCAGGCTAGCCATGTCGGCTTAGCTAAAGGCAGGGACGGCTAGTTAGCTTTAGCTATGTTATAATATCGAGTGCTAACGTGTGGTTCAGTCGGGATAGGCATGATGATGTCGGCTAGTAGCTAGCTTAGCTAAAGAGAGCACGTGACCTCTTTTTTTTCTTCTAATTTTTACTATGTTTTTATTTCATACTTATCTTGTCATGCACAGTCTCTGGAGCGCAACAGTAAGAAGCATTTTGTACAAAAGTATTCTGTACTTCTGTATGACAACTATTAAAGAAACTTGAAACGTGCAGCATTGTTATGCCAAGATGAAGAGGACGGTCATTCGGCAGATGAACTTCGTCAACTCCACGCGGTTGTCTCCATCCTCTTGGACGTTTGGTGAGTTTTTAATGCACTCTATTCTATTCCCGCCGTGGATATCTCTCTCTCTCTCTCTCTCTCTCTCGGGAGCCAAACGGGCCGGCTAGCTGTTGTAGTAGCTAACGGTGTGTGGCCTGGTGTCAGTACCTGGCTACTCTATTTGCAGTTAGCCTATTTAGCTGATGTCGGCCATTGGCTCCTTGCTACTTTGTTTTCTCTGGTATAGACCCTCTTCTCTTTGGATTTAAGTGTTGACCTTTGTCCTTTTGGATCTATGTATATTCATGTTGCCTTTGTGAAGTTATCTTTTCCTTCTGTTTTGTTCTTCCATTAAAAGTTGAATATCCTTTAGGGGCTCATCTTTGCTTATCTCTCTCATACATGCTCTCTCTCTAACACACACACACAGACATGCTCTCTCTCTCTAACACACAAACACACATGCTCTCTCTCTCTCTCTCTCTCTCTTTCTAACACACACAGACATGCTCTATATCTCTCTCTAACACACAAAATGACATGCTCTCTCTCTATATTTCTCTCTCTTTCTAACACACATATACATGCTCTCTCTCTAACACACACACACAAACAGACATGCTCTCTCTCTATCTCTCTCTTTCTAACACACACAGACATGCTCTATCTATCTCTCCCTCTTCAATTCAAATGGGCTTTATTTCACATTCTTGTATTTCTCTCAGTAGGTATGGGAGTTTTGAGTTATTGTCGATGTTTTCAAAGTCTCTTTGGGTGTTTGCAATTTGTGGGAAGTATGTCTTGGTATAGTGGGCAGGTTGTTAAGAAGTGGAGCTCGGTTTCCACCTCATCTTGTGTGCAGTGGGTCTGTCTTCGCTTGGGAGCCAGGTCTGCCTATGGCGGCCTTTCTCGATGGCTAGGCTGTGCTCGCTGAGGCTGTACCTAGTCAAGGATCTTCTTAGTATTGGTTCAGTCACAGTGCTCAGGTATTCTGCCACTGTGTACTCTCTGTTTAGGGCCAAATAGCATTTCAATTTGCTCTGGTTTTGGGTTGTTTCTTTCCAATGTGTGTCTCTCTCTCTCTCTCTCTCTCTCTCTCTCTCTCTCTCTCTCTCTCTCTCTCTCTCTGGCCTTGCTCTGGTGGAGGGTCAGGGGCATTGCCGGGTCTGTGCAGCGATAACACTGTATATTGACTGTAGAACGGGAGCTCTCTCTCGCTCTCTCTCTTGCTATATGTTGACTATATCATGCCCAGCCTCGGGCAGCGCTATTATTTAAGAATATGTTGACTGTATAAAAAAAAAAAAAAAAAAAAAAAGGGCCCATTCTTGCATGAGGAAGGATAATAATGATAATCTAGCGTTGATTTCAGGAAGATTCAATAATCAGGCGAACAATTACAACGTGTTTAGTGTATTCCACTAAAGGGCTATTATCGCATCTTTTCCTGGAATTACTCAGAAGCACTCAAACTATATTCATATTCAAAACGGTATAAAACGGGGCTGTCAGGTGGCATAGCGGAGATTGTGTTGGTCACCAAACGCCGGAGACGCTGGATTCGCCTCACAGCTCCGGCGTTGTCACCAGCTTGGCTGGCCGTTCACACTAATACAATTGGCAGTAATAGAGGGTGGGAAAGCTGGCGGGGTGTGTCCGGGTCGTTGTAAACAGCAACTCCTACAGTTCGGTCGGGTCGCCTGCTCAGCGCGGATAGGATCTAAGGGGGGTAGTGTGATCCTTCCACACGTTACACCCTCTCAGTGAGAGTCCGCGCTGCCAGGTGAAAAGAAGCGGTTGATTGGCTAGACGTGTGTCGGAGGAAGCACGTGATAGCCTCCACTCTCCCAGACCGACTGTGGGGGGTAAGTGTGCAGCGACCAGGAAGGGGATTGGGAATTGGCATAACGACTAACATTGGGATGGGAAAAATCGGAGGAAAAAGGAGGGGAAAAGAGATCAATAAAAAAAAAAAACGGTATAAAAAAATGTACCGATGAGTGGATGTTGACTGGAAGCAACTCACTGACAATAGACGGGTGTATTAGACCCATAGCTATAATATAAGATATATTTTAAGCACTCACAATTGAACAAAGCACCCCATTGACTTACAGTGCTGGCGTAATAGCGCCCTCTGGCGCCCCGACCCGTGGCGCAGAATGAGGTAAACATCAACACCAACACAAAAACAAGGGTATAGAAAAACCACAAAAACAAAACCTAAACTAAACTAAAAGTTCAACACGTAAATACTAAACATGGAAACACTTACAGTACTAGACCGTGAAACAAGATGTATGGAACACGGACAGAGTAACATTGATAATGGACCCACACAGAGACTGGGAAACAAGGAACTCAAATACAGAAACAAATGACAAACGAGAAACACCTGGGATGATTACAACTGGAGACACCTGGGAGGGGAGACCGACTGACAAAGAACTATAGGAGACAACACAAATAATTACAACTACGGATGACAAGAAAAACACCATACACTGGGACAAAACAAGCAGACTACAGACAAGCTAATAACAGATGTCGCGGGTGGGGGTATGTGTGTGTCTGTATGTGTGTGTTGATGTACCTGCGGGACCCCAAGAGGAGGACACGCCCCGTGATGGTCTTGATGAGGACCTAGATGCTTACCTGGCCGGTTTAACAGGCAAGTGTATATCCGACTATGATGAGTATTCGAATCGCCTATAGCAGTACTGCGCCATGCTGTCCCTTCTTCCCTGCTTAGATGGAGTCCATGAAGTCCCGGTGGGAGCGTGGGGAGCCGTCATGTGGGGATGGTGATTTTGTGCAGAGGACAGTGACAGCAGGCGAGTGCGGGGCCACCAGGAGGAAATAACCTAATTACCGTCATACAGTCTACACATGTGCTCCCTCTTTCTTACGCAGCTGGGGTGTGCCGCTGGAGGGAGCAAGAGATGGATTGGCTGGCTGGCGTGGAGGGGCGGTGCCCGGAAGGACGGGCGCTGTTGAAAGGAGGATCGATGTTTGACAGTAAACAGAACATCGGGGACGACACTGCGGAGATACGAGGACACGCTACCCTTCTCTCATACCTTTCGCCACGGAAGACGCTTACTGCTCAACCTGCTGTGTTCACTTTCTCTCTGGGGAACGAGTGGAGCCGAAACCAAGAGCGAGACATTGTAGCCACGCTACACGCCGTGAGTAAATACCCAGTATCGATATATCTGCGCCGGACGAATGTACCGTTTCCCGAGCTATCAGTAAATGTAATATATGAACTGTGCTATAAGGAACTTTGGATAAAGCAAACTGACATTACAAGCGGAAGAGAAATTGAGAGCACCGCATGCGGAAACGCTGTTACTATTAACCTGGGCCCGCTCGTTGGAGAGCAGTACAACGGGGCAGCCAATTGACTAAACAAAAGAACGTAGGAGCTCGACGTGTGTAATTAACTGTGCTATATCCTTGCCGCTAGGAGGACACTACCGCATTACCCTGATCAGCTCTGTACCGAGAAGTACCCTGTTCCCCGGTCCCAGTCGGAACGCTTTTCAGCCCGGGGCCGTGGGAGAGAGAGGGAGGGGGGGAGAGACCCTCGCCGCCCACGCGCCTCCGGGCTGCGTTATATCCTTTTTGTCATATTTTCTACCAACTCTGACCAGCGCTTTCACTGCCCCAGCCTAGGCTAGGATGCGGGAGGAACATTCTGGCCCCAGACCTAAACCTTGTAGCACCCCATACCCACTACTATAGACATGCCCCCTTATCTTTGCTGTGTGCCACCAGTGTGCATTGTTCTTAATAGTACTTGATTATGTGCTGTGACTCCCTGAGACCAGATGTGTGGTATTTATATTCTCAGGCTATGTTTGCAGTGTAGTGTGCAGTGTGATTCTGGATTAGTTCCTGACCATTTCCAGACCTGGGTGCAGTTCAGCACCATTTCCCACGTGTGCAGTGTTTTAGGGGCAGAACAGGTAGTGGGGGTGGGAGTAGCAGCCTGGGGTTGGCCTACAGGGCAGACTTGTATGCTATATATCTATTTTCCTGTAATAAAGTCTTTCTTATTGTTTCTCAAAACATTATCCCGTGTCTGTTTGTGGTCTTGGGGAAATTCATGTGTGGTAGGTCAGCTGAGTATGTATCCGTGCGTTTGCACACTTTAACGGTAGGTTATGTAGATAACCTAGTTATACTAGTATTGGCTGAGCGTCCCGCTCTGAGCCTTATGAGATATACTATCTCCTATGATACCTAATGTATCTCCCACGAACAAAAAATACATGCACCACACCTGTATGGGGCTCCGCCCCCATGGTGGCACCGCCCATATAGCAGTGACTCTAGTCACCACACATCCTTCCTCGCCAAAAAACCCGTCCCAGGAAAAGATTCCTCAAGAGGGAACTCAGGGCCGCGCAGAGCGGGTCGCTCAGCCAATACTAGTATAACTAGGTTATCTACATAACCTACCGTTATACGCCGTATTCGCTATCGCGTCCCGCTCTGAGCCTTATGAGATATGGGGAAGAGCGTACGCGAAGCCCGACAAATGTACCCCTTGAGGACCCGTAAGCCCACATCAAGGGGTGAGGGGAGCCCTGTCACCCCATCCTCCCTAACGAAGGGGGGGCGCAGTCAACTCCACCTGAAATGCGAACAAGAGGGAAACTAGAACCCCTTGAACACACCGTACAGGCGGAACCACGTGTGACCCAACACACTGTGGCCCATACCCATACACCCCTGCTACCCAACCAAAGGAAGGGAAGCAGGAAAGGCCACAGACCCCAGAACCGCCTGGGAGACAGAACCCCTGGTCATGTCCATGAGGTAAAACCTTACAAAGGGGAGGACCAACTGAAGATCCCAAGTCGGAGCCAAGGAGCGTCGCACCGGCTTACCGCGTCGAGCGCCAAGCAGGAAACGCTTCACAAGAGGGTGGCTGAACAAAACAGTCCCCTCAAAACCCTCATGATAAGAGGATATAGCTGCCGCATATACCCTCACTGTCGAAGCCGACAGCCCATCAAGAAGAGACTGGAGATAACTCAGAACAGCATCCAGGGGACAGGAGACTGGGTCCCAGCCCCCCCCCCTTACACCACTCTTTGAACGCACGCCACCTGCCCGCGTAAACCGCGACAGTGGAGGGAGCAAACGCACACCGAATGGTATCAACCACAGAGGGCTCCATCCCCTCCAGACTCACCCCCCCACCAGCCACACCATCAGGGGCTGACCCAACACCGGAGGTCGGACAAACACCCCGTTGTGCTGAGAGAGGGCCGTCTCCGACCACGGAATGACCCAAGGGGGAGCGATCAGAAGCTGGATTAAGACCGGGAACCACACCGACGTGCCCCGGTCTGGCGCGACCAGGATCACCGTCCTGCGCTCCCTCCGTATCCGCTCCAACAGCTGACTCAACAGCTGTACAGGAGGGAAGGCGTACAGAAGACCGGGCGGCCACGGAAACGTCGAGAAGGCATCCACCCCCAAGGGGGGATGATCTGCTTGACTGAGCGAGAACCACAAGGGGCACTTGTGAGAACGTCGGCACGCAAACAGATCTACCGAGGCCTCCCCGAACCGATCCCAAATCTGCCTGCCTATGTCGGAGCGGAGTTCCCACCCGTCGTGACGAAGACCGCCCCGAGACATCACATCCGCCCCCACATTCTCCGTACCAGGAACGTGGAGCGCCCTCAGACTGCGCAGCCTGCGGGATGCCCATAGCAGCAGTTCGCGCGCCGCCGGGAGCCGGCGGGCGGAACGAGTCCCACCCTGCCTGTTGATATACGCCGCCGCCGTCACATTGTCCGTCCTGATCAAAACGTGCCTGCCCACCACAAGGTGGTGGAGCCGTTGAAGGACCAGAAGAACCGCCTTCAACTCCAACACATTGATATGCAGGGTAACCTGACCAGCATGACCCGTCCATCTGCCCCCCACTGCATGAGACCGAAGCACCCCCCCCAACCCGTGAGAGAGGCGTCGGTGAAGACCGTGACGTGTGAGCTCTTGCCGCCCATGGGGACCCCAACGGAGAGGATACCTAGCCTCCTCCAATGGGTGAGGTCCCCCCATATCGACAAAGGAACCGTCAACCGTTTCCTCTTGTCCCTCACTGGATCCAGTCTCAAAGAGACAAACCACCTCTGTATCCTCCTCATAAAGAGGAGGCCAAGAGGAACCACCACGTGAGCAGCCGACATAAGGCCCAGCAGACGCATCACCTGCAGCGCCGTAACCGTCCCTCCCAGACGGAAACCCCCGAGCGCGTGATGGAGATCCCCCCGACGCTGCTCCGAGAGGGTCGCAAGCATGGGCCTCGACCTCAAGGTCAAGCCCAAGTACTCCACCTGTCGACTGGGAAGAGGGGTACTCTTCTTCCAATTCACAGCAAAACCCAGGAATTCCACCACCAGCCTGGTATGAGACCTGGCAACCTCCTCCGAACGACTGAGGAGTAGAATGTCGTCGAGATAGAATAGAACTCGTATCCCCCGACGACGTAAAGGCTCCAGCGCAGTCGCCACGCACTTGGTGAATGTGCGGGGAGCCAGAGAATACCCGAACGGCATTCTGTGGTACTCGTACGCTACGCCCTGAAACAGGAACCGTAGGAACCTCCTGTGAGGAGGGAAAATAGGAACGTGAAAATACGCATCCTTCAGGTCTATGGAGGTGAACCAGTCCCCCCTCCTGACAGCAAGCAGAAGGAGTTTGACGGTCAACATTCTGAACGGTCTCGCTACAATCAACCGATTAAACGCGGACAGATCCAGTATAGGTCTGACCCCCCCTGTTTTCTTGGGCACCAGAAAATAACGGGAGTAGACGCCTGACATTGCGTCCTCGCTCGGGACCACAACGACGGCCTGCTTTGCCAACAGAGATTGGATCTCGTCGGCCAGGGCTGTCACCGCGTCCGACCCTCACAATAGGGTCGGTACCAAACCTGAGAACGGAGGATGGGGCTGTGCGAACTGCAAAACCAGCCCCGCCTCTAACGTTCTCTGCAACCACCGATTCAAAAGGCATTCCCGTCGCCATATGTGAATATAATCCCACAGTGCCCCCGCCGCCAACTGACGCTGGGCCGCAAGGAACAGTAGATAGTTGGCCCGGTCCCCCCCGTCGTGCAAAACACCCTAGGGAGGACCCCGACAGAAAGGGCCGGTTTGATACGGGAGGAGCTGTCACCAAACTTGTGGACACACACTCTGCCCCTGAACACCCCACCAGCGTACGCTGAGGAGTCGTTCCGCAGCTAGACACGCAAGGCATGAGGACCCCATGGGCTCCCACACGCCGAAGCCCTGCAGTGATATTGCTACCACTCAAATCACGCTCGCCTCTTCTTTGCAGACCACTGCCGGTTTGACGGGAGTGGGAGGCAACAGCGCGACACCCCGCCTGGTGAGGGCGAAGCCGGGGTAACCCCTGCTGAGCATTCAACAGAAGAGGCACCGAATCCCCCTGCTGACCACTGGAGCTAGTGGCAGCTGTAACACCAGGTTCCACCCACCCACAACCTGCGGTGTAGGAACCACGCGACGACGGAACATTCTCACGGACAGACCCAGGCTCAGCCATCAACTGGGTGTCAGCCCCTGCCCCCATGAGAAGCGAAGAATGGGGCCGCATACGCTTCAAAGAAGGTTCGCGGCCCGCAGCCAAAGGAGAACGCTCAGAGCCCCGCTTCTGAGGGTAACAGAAAGCGGACCGAACGGGGAGCGGGCTGCCCGCGGCAAAATGACGACGGGTTGGTATACCAAACCCGAAATCACCCAAAATGGCCGATCCCTCGGCCGCCAAGGCTGTCGGCCTCGCGATACCCTGTTGACACTCCAACCAGGGCACCACTGGCGGGGGAAAAATGGCCGCCTGTCGAGGATCTCGCCACAGTCGTTGACGAGACCGTGCTCCCACCTCTGGCTGCACAGCGTGAGACGGTGTAGGACCCCGATCAATAACCGCCTGTGCCTCCACAGAACGCCCAAAAAGACTATCTGTGGAAAAAGGAGTCATGAGGAGAGAAAACCTATCCTCTTCCCCAAGAGGAGACTGCTCCAACCAAGCATGCCTAACAACTAAAGTTGATAGCATCCGAATCCTCCCAGCAGTTATAGCTTGCGACTGAGTCAAGATCTCTATAACACCACAAACATGAATCACGTTTACAATGTCGGTCTGACCCAAAGACCCACAACCCGACGCCATCTTGGATAGGAAAGTAGCCAGCTGAGCCACAACACTGGCCGCCGCTAAATGCCATCCTGCAGCAGTATACCACTCATTCGTCCATACTGCCACCCTCCGAGCCGATATGTTATCAAGCATCGGCCGGGCGGAACGCCGTTCATCCCCGCCTGGGCACAGGAAAAAAGCTACCTGGCTGCTCAGCCAAGGTACCCCAGTCTGCACCCCGTTGTCAGCCCCTTCACCCGTAAAAAAGGTAAATAAAGCTCAGCAAACCCCCCCACATCCACCACCGACTGACCTTCATCAATGAAGCTGGCAAGAGGAGGGAAAAGCGGAAACCCGCGGCGGGGATTACTAGACATTCCAGCGTCAACATCAGTGTTAGCAGAAAAAACAGTAGTAGCATTAGCGTTAACAGCATGTTCCAGGATCGCCAAGACATCGCCCACGACAGTGGAACGATCGCCAAGCCGCCCCGGCCCCGGTGCTGAAACATACTCCACAGCACGACTAACACCCGACATCGATGCCTACTGACACAGACCTCACCTTTGTACAAGCCGACCCGTTAGCCAAACCTTGTACGCTGCCCCTCGGTCCGTCGCCGTCAGCCGAGGAACCACCAGCATAGGTCTGCGTCGTCGAGACAAGCTCCGGAGAATCCAGGGAAACACAATCCTCCGGTAAGCCCTCAACATTACGAATCTTCTTTAATCTTTTCATCCTACTAGTTATCGTACGGTGCACGCATCCAAGTACGCTGGGACGAAAATAGAGAAGGATGTGTGGTGACTGGAGTCACTGCTATATGGCGGTGCCACCATGGGGCGGAGCCCCATACAGGTGTGGTGCATGTATTTTTGTTCGTGGGAGATACATTAGGTATCATAGGAGATAGTATATCTCATAAGGCTCAGAGCGGGACGCGATAGCGAATACGGCGTATAACCCTAGATCTGGATACTTCCCATGGGGGTCTGGTGACACAGACAGTAACTACAAAGACTAAGACAGTAACTACAAGACTAAGACTAAACAGTAAACCTAATACTTAAAAACACTAGACTAACAGGGGGACATTAAGAATGGCAAGAGAGAGAGAGAGAGAGAGAGAGAGAGAGAGAGAGAGAGAGAGAGAGAGAGAGAGAGAGAGAGAGAGAGAGAGAGAGAGAGAGAGAGAGAGAGAGAGAGAGAGAGAGAGAGAGAGAGAGAGAGAGAGAGAGAGAGAGAGAGAGAGAGAGAGAGAGAGAGAGAGAGAGAGAGAGAGAGAGAGATAGCATGAGAGAGAGAAGGGAGAGAACACTAAGGGACAGGGATATGAGAAACACATACAGGGGCAGGGAGAGTTAGAGCAGGGGAGAACAGTCCATGGCTTGGTGGGACATAACAAATGCAGGCTGTAGTAACTAAGAGGTTGAAAGGCTCAACTGTGTTTTGTTCATACAACAACAACAACAACAACAACAACAACAACAACAACAACAACAACAACAACAACAACAACAACAACAACAACTGCAAAAGCAAAAAACACAAAGGCAGCGATATTAACTCATTGGACGCCACGCATTAGCCTCATCCTGTAGTAGCTACCGCCACTGCTTTAAACGGTGGGAGTCGCTCACCTTGTTTGCAGGGCTATAACTATTTAAATATTATAGCTATATATGCAATACTATGGCCCATTTGACATCGAGTATCTATCGTTCAAGATGTGAAAAATAAATATTTTTTCCATCCACACATTCTCGTTTTATACCGTGGTGAATGTAAGTATGGTTTTAGAGTGGTCCATTCCTGGGAGGCTAGTAATAGCCCGCAATGCATATTATACTTAATCGATTGACATTTCGTCCCTATACATGCTACAATTAAAAATTCAAATGGATATGATCGGTATATTATGTTCCATCATGCATGCATGAAAGGGGGGGGGTCGTTTCTGATTAATTGATCAATCTTGTTTTCTCATTGCCAAGTGTAACATTGGCATCTGTCAGTCCATCAGCGCTATGGAGACGATGTAGCGGCAAACTACCTGTGTACTTGCAGACAAACGATCTTGTTCTATCAACATAAGTGAACGACTCCTGAATACACAGCTGCTATTGGACTAGTTCTTCTCTATCCTCTCCACTCACAGACAGAGAGAGAGGGAGAGAGACAGAGACAGACAGATAGATAATTCTGGTCCATTGCACACCCCCACTCCAAGGGATAAAGGATGAAATTTACCGGCAGGGATATATTCCAGACATTGCAGAGTCAAGGATATCCTCCTGTCATGCCAGCGAGCACAATAACTTTATGCTGACAAAACTATCACCTCCTCCACTCATAAAAAACACTCACAAGGTCAGGAGAGTCTCTCTCTCTCTCTCTTCTCTCTCTCTCTCTCTCTCTCTCTCTCTCTATACAGCTCAGTTTTCGACCAGCGGCCCCGGGCCCCGTACACCCTGATGAAATGTTTTTTTTATTTAATTTTTTTATACTTTCCCAGGCTCAAGTCATCACAGCATTGTCAGCTTACATAATGCGTATTATGCCCTGTCAAAGTGACTCTGCTGCGCTCTCGGAGTTATGGGGATTTTGCCGTTAACACTCTGGACTCGAGTGGCTTTTAAGTTTCGTCAGCTATTTGCCCCCCCCCCCTTTTTTTAAATCAACACCAAGCTGTTGTCCTTTCACAGGAAGCTGTTATTCTTCTCTGGGAGCTTTTACACAAATGCCAGGCTGCGCTCGGGAAAGCGTTAACGAGCGCAAGACAGCCAGGACAGGCTGGTTGAAAAGCAGGCCCCAGGGCTCGCGTGAGACTCGCTGGCTCAACTGCAGCGGAATAACCTTCGCTGTTGCCGTGGCGCTGTGACCACCTTGAGGAACGTTCGCCCGCCCGCCGCCCGCGTCAGCGCCAGAAGGAGGCCGTCGCTGAGGTCAGCGTTGCTCCGCGCTAACTCTTTCCCCTCCAGGTCAGATGGGATCGAGGTCACCGCAGGTCGTAATGAATCTCCACACGGAGATATGATGTACCGGGCAGGGTGGGTGTTATAGCTATACCTCATTAAGATTCGGCTGGGGTTTTTCTTCATCAATAAAGAAGCTACGGCGGAGAGCATCTGCGCGGCGGTAGGGTTCATTCTCGGTGAAATTGATTCAAAGCCTAATTGAAAGTGCAGTTCACGCGCTAACGAGAGAACATTCATTTCCAATTATTCCAATATAGATTGGGCATAAAAACCAAACTTGTGGAACAAGTCTGCATTTTGCAGGAATCCACATATTAAATTTACTCCGCTGAAAGCGGTGACTCTTGGGTGTAATCTGGAATACTTTCTTTTCTTCTAAAAGCACTTATTTGAAAGCTCAGTTCCATTATACTTACGCATTTATTTCTCCTCGCACTCATTCATCCATCACCCCGGGCTGCCATCCATTATCCCTATATATATCCATCCGGTCCTTATAGCTGGGAAGGAGTACATCAACGCGGACGTGAATAGAGGATCGTCTCATCACAGCCGTTACATGTGTGTCCTATGAGCTTGAGAGACCCAGCAGGAGTTGTGGTTGATGTGTGATTTCCCTCAGATGCAACCCGTGTGATGGGGGTGGGGGAGTGGGGCGGATTCCGTGCCTATTAGCGCTCCCTGCTCTGCTGTAAGCCCCGCGCCCTACAAATATCACAAACTAAAATCCAATGAAGTATGGCAGCAAAGGTAAATCAGGCTGCTTTTTATATATATAAATTATATATATAGAGAGAGAGAGATGTCCTGTCATTACATTGTGGCAGATGCAAAAATGCTCCATTATAATGCAGGAAGCGTTATCAGCATGGCAGCTGGTGCGAGTCTGCTACTCTGCGTTCACACTGCAGGCCTTAGTGCTCAATTCTGATTTATTGTTCAGAACTGAATTTTCTTGTTTGGCTGTTCACATTATTATAATTTTTTTTTTTATGTGGCCGATATCATTATTCCAGTGTGAACAGGGGTACACTCATGAACTGACCTGCATGCGCAAAATTAACAATAAAGAAGATGGATGGATGTAAAAAGGAATTGTGAGGTCGCATTGCAAGGAATTAGACCTGTATTGAAGCCACACTGCAGGCAAAAGTAAAAAATCCCAAATCAGAACAGCATAAATCACATGGAATCCGATCTTTTCAATTCTGATTTGGACCACTTTCATAATGTGTTGGTTGACTATCGACCTGCATTAAATGTAGTAAACTGGCATGAGAAATGTAGGAAATTGGTATGCGGTGGTACACTTGACTATGCAACCTCAACCTCCAACGACATGGCCATGCGTGGAGTCCGGTCCACTCACAGTACCACCTTTAACTTTATTAACTGCTCCCAGTGAGCAGGTCGACACCTCGCATGGCCGCCTCCGGCTTCGGTGTGCGACTGTGTGAGTGAACGGGTGAAGATGTGAAGAACCAAAATTGTAAAGCGATTTGGATAAAAGCCGCTATATAAATGCACTGTTTATTTTTACCATTTTATTTTGCCAGTGTGAACGTAGCAAGCTTGTAAGGCTGAGACAAATGGGTTCAAAGCAGGACGAGGAAAAGGAAGAGAGAGAGAGAGAGAGAGAGAGAGAGAGAGAGAGAGAGAGAGAGAAGAGAGAGAGGAGAGAGAGAGAGAGAGAGAGAGAGAGAGAGAGAGAAAGATGGAGACAGAGAAAGAAGAGCAGGGATGATAAACCGTGACGGGTGGCTTCTCCTCTGCACCATGGCGAGGCCTTTGTGGCGTCTTTGTCTCTCCGGCCGTTTACTGTAATGTCTTTCATCACAGGGAAATCAATGGCAACACAATGTGACCCCCGCCGCCAAATCCTCCCCCCTCATGTGCCGGGGATTGAACCATTGTGGTCGACAGCCTTTGGGAATTATGATCAAAAAACCAACTCCGGGAGTCCTTCTAGAAATAGCTTTGTGTTGTGTGTAAAAAAGAAAAAAAACACCCTGCGTTGCCCTCTGCAGCGAGAAGAAAGCG
>NC_140166.1:153420546-153426457 GCF_963971535.1 Notolepis coatsorum | reverse complement strand
CACCGTTTGTCTACCGTCCCTCCGGGGCTTCCCGGGGTGGCAAATCCCGAGCGGCTCGAGGCGGCAGGCGCCGCTAGGCAGTGACTTTTTCCCCCTGTGGTCCCCTCTGTTTCCCCTTCCCCGGCCCTCTTATATAATTTTGATTCAAAAATAAAAAGTCCCCTCTAAAGGGGGACTGTATTTTTTGTTAACAAACTGTGTGTTTCTTCACCAAAACATATGATGAGGTTGCAAAGTGTGAATCTTCACTTGTATGCATTGATAGGAGGGTTACGTTCGTGTCATGAGCTTAAGCAAGGTCTGCAGCCTACACTCGGTTATAGGAAGGTTTTCTACCTTGGCCTGAGACTCCACATGCAGGTAGAGGCTAGTTGTATGGTCTGTTGCTTACACAAGTAATGTTGAGCTACAACACTGTTGTGTTAGTTGCAGTAATGCTCGTATATGAACACGTACCACGGCCCAGCCGTTTCGCTCTCTCTATCAGTGTTTTTCTGTGTACAACATAGGATGCAGGTGTAGGATTCACACACACACGTGACTTGGTTTTGTTGTAAACCCTGTTCACAGTTATCTGTGGGTAGCGTGCATTGTATTAGCTTGCGCTATTTCATTAGCATTCTACCAAAGGTATCATATGCTAAAGTTGTTATTGTGTGCAGGGGGAAGGGCTTGTGAGGGGGTACCGAATAAACCCCTCCTTCCCTCTTCTGATTGGTCAGGGGGGTTTACTCATCTCCTGTTAGGCCAGTCGGGGCCGAGCCGTTAGGCGACTTGGCAGGGAGGGGGGGGGGGGGGGGGGGGGGGGGAGGGTTGCCCTGACTCTGCTCCTATTAACAGGCGTTGAGTGTTGGGTTTCCCCCCGTCATAGCATACGTCACTACGCACGTTGCTATTTGACGATGGCTTCCGTGAGTTAGATCTGTACGTACGATCTGTTGTCAATGTGTCGGGATAGAGCGTAGGACTTACGGGTCCACTACGCTCGATTTTATGTGTAACTTGAGTCGGTTGGTCACATGACTCGGAGTTACCATGGCTTTTTCATTCTACGACTCACGTGGGAAGGCTCTCTGGGGAATTTTCAGTCTAAAATCCTCTGTGATAGGGGTGACTGGATGTAAAAATGTAAACCGTTTTTACCCTCAGTTGTGTCAAATGGGATTCATGTCTGTTGGTGCTTCCTTCTTTTAAATAAAAGAGTGTGGCGTATAGGAGGCACCGCACCCTTCTTGTCGTTTCCCCCAGGCGCCTTGGGGATTCAATTTAAGGTCTAAATAGCCTATTCATTGATGTGGTTGTGTCCCGACGCATGCATAGTGCTAGCTTGGGGTGTTCTGTTAAGAATCATGCGGGTAGCTAGTACGCCTTGGTTGCTTGTGGTTAAAACGGCGTTTTTATAAAGCAACTGGGATGGAGGTTTTGTCCTCTTCCGAGAACCTGTTACTGGTTCTCGACGGATTCTCGTTCATATCTGGGGGATGATAACGGAATGGATCTGAACATAGGTAGAGGGGTCTCACGCCCTTGGGGTGGGCCACCGAGCGCGGTTCACACCGGCCCGTCTGGGTGGCGCCCTCTTTTCATGTTTTTAGATCAACACGCATATCTGCCCCTTCTCCTGGAGTAGGCATGTCGGCGTGGTTAGGGCACGGGACTGGTTCTGGTCACGCTGGTCCAGGACAGTTAACCCGTTTGTCCGCCGGGTATGCAGATCTGCTGTTCTGTTACCCTGAGGGACTTGGGCCCGGGGCGTCACAAGGTTAGGCGTTATAGAGATCCTTGTTGGGTACTTTTTTGTACCTGGCGCTATCATAAGGGGCTGGTTCTCTTCTCCGCACCTCTCTCACGCATGGCAGAGAGGGGGCTGTTGGGGTGGTCTTCTGGACCTCCTCTGGTAACCCTGTGTGCTTCCCGAGCCGCCGGGCCCGGTCCGAAGTAAAGTTTTGTTGATACCGTAGACCTGGGATAACCCTTTTTTCTTGAGGGGTTATAGGAACAACCACCGCATATGGTAACGACAGGGTGGTTGATTCCCTGGTGTGTTGGAGCAGTGTCAACTCCCGGGTTGTCCGGTTGAGTGTGCCCCTGCACGTTCATGGCGTCTGCCAATCATGTCAGCCTTCTCTGCCTTGACCCCTCTGGGTGGGTTTTTTTTTATGGAGGCTTCGTCATGGTGATCAACAACGCCAGCATCCACCCCTTCCGCCGGGAGGGCTGTTTCAGCTGACTCCTTTGGCGCCTGTCTCATCCGCAGTGCTCCAGGCTCAGGTTACAGCCTGTTGCCTGGTTTCCCCGGTACGCTGCCTGCTTCCGTTGGTTAACCTTTGAGTGTTTACGGCCATGCTGACTGCCTGTGTTGCAGGGTCAGTATGCCAGGCGGTGTGCTATTGGGGGGAAAGGGCCCGCTCTTGGAGGGGCCTTATCCGAATATGCTGGCGATGTGGGGGGCGGTGTCACTAGGTGACCACCTGGTGGGGTCTTGATGCCTGGCATCATTTACATTTACATTTACATTTAGTCATTTAGCTGACGCTTTTATCCAAAGCGACTTACAAGTTCTGTACGACAAGCCATCAGGAAGCCATTGACCTCTCCGGGCCCCCTTTTCCAGGGGATCCAGTCCCTTCAGTGGGTCTGGGTCTTCCTTCGCGCTCCGCTGCTACGGCCTTGCCACGGGGTTGGGTTTGCTCTTGACCCCGTGATTTTGGGGGTAGTAACGAGGTTGTTCCTTCGTTCGTTCCCGGGTGGCATGCGGGTTGTGCGTGTGTGTAGTCGTGGGGTCAAGCCACGGTCTGCTCACCCTGTGCGTTTGGTTGCTTGAGTGCCTCTTCGCACGGTCGGATCCGTCGCCCTCCCGTGAACCTCCAATAGGGGGGGTATCCTCCATTAGGGAGGGTCGGGGGGGCTCGGTCCTCCCCGGTCTGATGGTTGTGGGGGGCCTCAGCGGGGTACATTTGTCGGGCTATGGCTCCCGCTCAGCCCCTGTTGCAAACAGGTGCTGAGCAAGCCATAAACGACGTAGAACGGAGGATTATGTATATAACCCAGTTCTATGAGTTATGGTGCGCTCAGCACCTGGACGCCGCTGCGGCCCTTGATCTCGCCTTGTGGTGAACGTTTGGGAAGGAGGCGAGTAGGTGACCACACACCTGCTTATGAAGGTAAGCGGAAGGGGGTGTGGTCAGACGGATGTTGGGATGTAAAGGTACATGGTGGAATTTTTTATTCAGTGCTCGTGCACGAAGTGAAGTACAGTGCAGACAGGTGCTGAGCGCACCATAACTCATAGAACTGGGTTATATACATAACCCTCCGATAACAACACACTAGGCGGACAATGGAGACAGAGTGGAGGGGGTCGTAACAGGAGCTTATACGATAACCTACTGGTTCACTGGAGGACTGAAGGAGACCCTTTTCTTTGATGACCATTGCTCCCCCTGGCTGGCCGCTGGGCTCCGATAACGATCAGAGAGAAGTCTGTGTCGGTGTGATTCTGCTTTTACCGTTCCTATACTAAATAAAACCTATAGTATTCCTGAGTTTTTCTTTACACTATAGATATTTAATACAGAAATACTGTAGAGGTTTATAGTATTCCTGTGGGTTTGTCGTATACACTATCGAGATTTACCACATAAATGCTGTAGTTATTCTCCATAGTATTTCTGTAGTGGAATGTATATTGTGTTTCGATAGTGATTGGTACATGCTGGTGAATACTGGTTTTACTGTTCATTTGTGTATGGGGTCAGCAATGCAATTTGATGGATAATCTCTCTTTCTCACTCTCTCCATCTCTTTCTCACTCTGTCTTCTCATCTCTTTCTCACTCTCTCTCCCCATCTCTTTCTCACTCTATATCCCCATCTCTTTCTCACTCTATCTCCCCATCTCTTTCTCACTCTCTCTCTCCCCATCTCTTTCTCACTCTCTCTCCCCATCTCTTTCTCACTCTCTCTCATCATCTCTTTCTCACTCTCTATCCCCATCTCTTTCTCACTCTCTCTCCCCATCTCTTTCTCACTCTCTCTCCCCATATCTTTCTCACTCTCTCTCCCCATCTCTTTCTCACTCTCTCCCCATCTCTTTCTCACTCTCTCTCCCCATCTATTTCTCACTCTCTCTCACCATCTCTTTCTCACTCTCTCTCCCCCATCTCTTTCTGACTCTCTCTCCCCATCTCTTTCTCACTCTATCTTCCCATATCTTTCTCACTCTCTCTCCCCATCTCTTTCTCACTCTCTCTCCCCATCTCTTTCTCACTCTCTCTCCCCATCTCTTTCTCTCTCTCTCCCCATATCTTTCTCACTCTCTCTCCCCATATCTTTCTCACTCTCTCTCTCCCCATCTATTTCTCTATCTCGCTCCCCATATCTTTCTCACTCTCTCCCCATCTCTTTCTCACTCTCTCTCTCCCCATCTCTTTCTCACTCTCCCCATCTCTTGCTCACTCTCTCTCCCCATCTCTTTCTCACTCTCTCTCTCCCCATCTACTTATCACTCTCTATCCCCATCTCTTTCTCACTCTGTCTTCTCATCTCTTTCTCACTCTCTCTCCCCATCTCTTTCTCACTCTATATCCACATCTCTTTCTCACTCTCTCTCCTCATCTCTTTCGCACTCTATATCTCCCCATCTCTTTCTCACTCTCTCTCCCCATCTCTTTCTCACTCTCTCTCTCCCCATCTCTTTCTCACTCTCTCTCCCCATCTCTTTCTCACTCTCTCTCCTCATCTCTTTCTCACTCTCTCTCCCCATCTCTTTCTCACTCTCTCTCCCCATCTCTTTCTCACTCTCTCTCCCCATCTCTTTCTCACTCTCTCTCCCCATATATTTCTCACTATCTCTCCCCATATCTTTCTCACTCTCTCTCCCCATCTATTTCTCACTCTCTCTCACCATCTCTTTCTCACTCTCTCTCCCCATCTATTTCTCACTCTCTCTCACCATCTCTTTCTCACTCTATCTTCCCATATCTTTCTCACTCTCTCTCCCCATATCTTTCTCACTCTCTCTCCCCATCTCTTTCTCACTCTCTCTCCCCATCTCTTTCTCTCTCTCTCCCCATATCTTTCTCACTCTCTCTCCCCATATCTTTCTCACTCTCTCTCTCCCCATCTATTTCTCTATCTCGCTCCCCATATCTTTCTCACTCTCTCCCCATCTATTTCTCACTCTCTCTCTCCCCATCTCTTTCTCACTCTCCCCATCCCTTTCTCACTCTCTCTCCCCATCTCTTTCTCACTCTCTCTCCCCATCTATTTCTCACTCTCTATCCCCATCTCTTTCTCACTCTCTCTCTTCCCATCTCTTTCTCACTCTCTCTCCCCATCTCGTTTTCACTCTCTATCAACATCTCTTTCTCACTCTCTCTCCTCATCTCTTTCTCACTCTATATCTCTCCATCTCTTTCTCACTCTCTCTATCCCCATCTCTTTCTCACTCTCTCTCTCCCCATATCTTTCTCACTCTATTTCCCCATATCTTTCTCACTTTCTCTCCTCATCTCTTTCTCACTCTCTCTCCCCATCTCTTTCTCACTCTCTCTCTCCCCATCTCTTTCTCTCTCTCTCTCTCCCCATATATTTCTCACTCTCTCTCTCCCCATCTCTTTCTCACTCTCCCCATCCCTTTCTCACTCTCTCTCCCCATCTCTTTCTCACTCTCTCTCCCCATCTATTTCTCACTCTCTATCCCCATCTCTTTCTCACTCTCTCTCTTCCCATCTCATTCTCACTCTCTCTCCCCATCTCGTTTTCACTCTCTATCAACATCTCTTTCTCACTCTCTCTCCTCATCTCTTTCTCACTCTATATCTCTCCATCTCTTTCTCACTATCTCTATCCCCATCTCTTTCTCACTCTCTCTCTCCCCATATCTTTCTCACTCTCTTTCCCCATCTCTT
>NC_140166.1:153373046-153415546 GCF_963971535.1 Notolepis coatsorum | reverse complement strand
AAAAAGCAATTTCACCCCCGGCCACCAGGGGGTGCAATGCACCCCCTGCACCCCCATAAACTCCGCCCATGGGGGTAGAGTGCACAACGACCAGAAAGGGGATTGGGAATTGGCATAATGACTACCATTGGGATGGGAGAAAAACGGAAAAAAGAACGAGGAAAAGATTATAAAAAATAAATAAAAAAAGTTAAGAAACTTAATTAATAAGTTCTATCTCTCTTGTTGGTGCCGCCTAGCTCACACCTCACCTGATGGGGGCCTGATGTGGTCGGTCTCGCTATCTAAACTCAACTGATCCGAAAAGTGCATAGCTTAGGAGTCTCTCTCTCTGTCTCTCTCTTGGTCTACACTGAGGAATGCTGACCTCGAACAGCTCCGCTAGCTAGCCTGGGTTGCCTAGGCGACCCGCAGTCCCGCACCACTATCTTTCTCGCTTTCGTTGTTTTGGTTACTACCTATCTCGTTCGGCCTTGCAGTAGAACGTAGTTTTATCTATTAAGGAATGTGGCCATGGCCCTCTCTGCTCCCCTCACACACTTTGCTGTCAACATGTGAAATGAATAATAATAATAATAATAATAATAATAATAATAATAATAATAATAATAATAATAATAATAATAATAATAATAATAATAATAATAATAATAATAATAATAATAATAATAATAATAATAATAATAATAATAATAATAATAATAATAATAATAATAATAATAATAATAATAATAATAATAATAATAATAATAATAATAATAATAATAATAATAATAATAATAATAATAATAATAATAATAATAATAATAATAATAATAATAATAATAATAATAATAAATTCAATTTGTACCGCACTTTACATTTGTGACAATCTCAAAGTGTTAAACCAATGAAATGGCAGAAACATACCGATCAAAATCTAAAATAAAATAAAAGTAAAAATAAAAGTAATACAAATAATTCAGGCAAATGCCTTGTTAAAAATAAATGTTTTTAGGCCCCTTTTAAAAACCTCAACGGACTGTGGTGCTCTCAGATGGTCGGGGAGGACATTCCACAGCCGAGGAGCAGCTGAGCAGAAGGCCCGGTCGCCTATTGCTTAATAACAGCGGAGCAGTGCTGCCGTTGCTTCCGCGTTTTCCCTGATTGGCTGCGACACGCCCCGCGGCAGGCGCGGCAACCGCAGAGCGGAGCGGCAGAGCTTGCGGCATTATGTAACCGCCCTAATCCGCCATGATTTTCATTCGAAGCTCAGCTCACCTGGCACCGCAGCGGTCCTGCGGTCCTGCGGTCCGTTGTTGACAAGTTCGAATCCCATCAAATTTTTTTTTTACGTGTATTCTTTCGCCGGTTAAGGTTAGTGTTGTGAAGGATCAGATTAAACCGAATATATATATTTATTTATGGATATATATTTAATAGTATTTGTATATCGTTTGATATCCCTTGTATATTCTTTGTACATATACACTGAATATCCCTTTAGTCTACTACAGCCCATAATAGTTCATTCTCTCATTGGACAAGAACCTGGCGCCAGCAGACAAGCCCCTGGAGTCAAGTTCAATAGTGCCGACGAACATGTCCCAACTAGCCCCGGTTCCGCGTAGGAATACGGCTACCGAAATACGAATGGTACTATTTGTTCACTGTGCATATAAATATGGCGCAAGTAAAGTAGAATTTTCTTTTAGTCCATTAGTCCTTTACCCTCCAACCTAGTAACAGACGTGAAGCCTCACCCACGACCCACGTGTGGTGCAGTATGGCCTATTTGGCCCCAGAATAGGCATTGAGACCTTGTGTAAATTCATAGCTGAATTGTCATAGTTTGGCACTGTACCGTCGAGTGGGACGTATTTCTATTAAGTAATAATAGTCTATTATGTATGGTGCATCGTTCGGTTAGAGTTCTAAAGTGAGCAGCACCCCCATCGTTTCCTCGCGTTATCTAGAGTCTTAACCAGGCTGGGCAGACCACGCGTGGTGCTTTCATCCGAGGAGTTCTGGGCGAGGACGAGTGGACCTGCACATTGGATTACCTACCCGGACGACTGCTGAGCCTATACGGCATGGAATATCTATTTGCTTTGGGTGCTTTGATTTGTGGAGCGGATAACAGCCAACGCCGGTGAGTGTTGGAATTACCCCCGAGAGGAGCCCAGGTGAGACGGCGCTCAACCCAGACCGAGGCCGCCTCGCTTCTCCTTCGTTGTGGACCTACAGCCTACAGCTACCGTCTACAAGAGGGCCCAAGTGTATTCATCTGTGGATCAAGATCCTGCGGGCACTGTGTTCTGTACCTGAATTCTCCCCAGGAATCGTTGGCCAGATGGGATGCAGCTGACGGCTCTCCAAACCCCCCCCCCCCCCTACTGACTTACAACCAGCAGGACCCCTTTAGTATCCCGCTATAATCCTTAAGTACCATCGCTATAGTTCCCTAAAGAACCAGGTTGTATACTTGCTTCCTGCGTAACCAGAGATTGGACATTCAGTGTTGATTTGCCTACGAATACTCATTTGCCTTACAAGTGCATTCAAATCATAAATGTAATTAAGTGAATGTTGTATATACCTTTTGCTATATTAAACCTTCGACTGTTATATTTGTGTGGACCTGATTTCATATGTGGGAAAGTGTTCATCATACTTAGATATCGTGTACTGTATGGCCAGAAGTTAAAGTACATCAAGCGGTAGTGGTTTAATGATACCATACTTATCAATACAGTCAGGGAATTGTACCCCTCAGTTACAATTGGTCCTTCGAGCCGGAGGGTAACTAGCGTAATATTAATATAGTGTTATTAATATTGAAATGGCCTATGATGAACACTCCACGAAACGGTCCTCCTAACGTAGAACGCCCGCGGCGCAGACGACAGACACCTCAGTACTTAGAGGATTACGCTGTCAGTCAACTACCTAGCCTTCTACAGACGGTAAACGCGGTAAAAGTAGAAAGTAAAATTATGTCTGACCTTAACGACCAGGTTACCCCGACCACAGAGGCCCTAGTGGGTTCTAATGTAACTGACCAAGCTCACGGTGGGGACCAGGAGGGAACAGACATGCCTTTACCCCCCGCCAATACCGAAGAAGTAGTCCCCGACCAGCTCCGGGAGGAAGACAACCCTCCAGAGGTGGAACCCTGCACGGAACAAGATGAGGAGAGCGCCGAGGAGATAGAGCTCCAGGACTTCCCAACGAGTACAGCCAGGAGCGGCTCACCTCTACAAGCGTCTTCCCCCAGCGAGGCGGAGAGGATGCTGTCACAGGCGTTCCTCGTCAGCCTGACAGCCTCTACCGAACGCGATCGACTCCAGGGTGAACGCGATCGACTTCAGGGTGAACGCGATCGACTCCAAACACAGCAACGGAGCGAAGAAGAGCACATACGCCTGGAGATGAGACGCCTTCAGACGGAAGAGAATATGGCAAGAGACCGGTCCGACACCCAGCGCGCCGCTGACGGTGCCCAAAGAGAAGCAGAGCGCGACATCGCTCTCATCCAGCGCGAAGCCGAGCGCGACAGACTACAGGGCGAGCGCGACAGACTACAAGCGCAGCTAATGGAGCAGCTGATCACCAAGGCAACACCCTCTCCCTCCGCCAGGGGTTCAAGGGCCTCGTCGAGACAACAGTCAAGGGCAGCATCCCCTAACCGACCAAGCGACCCTGAACTTGACCACCACAGAGAGCCTATACCCCCCGCAGACCCCCTTCCCCGACCGGTCCAAGCGAGACCCAGCTACAAGGAAGGAGCAGCATACACTGCGGAGAGGCTAAATAAACGACTACAGGATCTAGAGGACCTGACAGAAGAAGAAGAGGGAGAGGAGGAGAACCAAGCCCGACGACAGCACAGTACTCCACCGGACCAGGAGGTCCAGTACAGCCCAGGCTATACCCCCGCGGCGCTGCGCTACAGACCCCCGACTCTATTCACGGGTGAGCATGACGCACGACCAGCCCCGAGGAACAGCACCTGGACCAGCGGGCCATGGTACCCTGCCGGTACCAGCCCACAGAGAGGCGCAAGAGGAGACTCGCCTAGGAGGCCTCTCTCCCAACGCTCACCGATGTGCCAGCCATCCACGGCGTCATACATTGGCACACCGACGTTTCCAGACTTCACCCATGAGAATCGAGCACAGTACACGGAGCTCCGGATGTGCTTAGAGACAATGATGGTGGATGTCGTTGACGAACGCCACAAGTATGCAATATTACTGAAGCACCTGAAAGTACCCCGAGCGCACAATATAGCGCTAGCCTATGCCACCTCTACGACCCCATACACCGCGGCTCTAGCAGCGCTGGACCAGAGATATGGACGTATATGGGATTACGTAATCCAAGAGATAAGGCATATTGACCGCCTACCCCCAGCAACAGACAATCGCTCACTAGACGACCTGTCTATAAAAGTGCAGTCCCTGGTAGGGATGCTGGGAGCGCAACGAGAAAAGGGTGTGCACGAGCTATACGCCAACTCTAACGTCGAGAGGATTTTAGAGAAGCTGCCGCCCGCCAGACAAAAGCGCTTTAGGCGGCAAAGAGACCACCGTGATCCTAACGGTCCCGAACCATCCCTCCTCGATTTAGCCGACTTCCTGACGAGAGAAGTCAGCAGCCTACGCTTGGATACATTCGTGCGGAGCACACCAAGCTCCAGAGAGGGACCTAGGAGAGTAAACGATGGAAGAAGATCAGTGACTGTCATGCACCAATCAGAATCAGTACCGAGCAGTAAGAACCACAGTACCCCCTCGAGAAAAGAGAAGTGGAAGATGGTGTGCCCGTACTGCGAGAAGGAACACTGGCTGTCACAATGTGACCTGTTCAAGAAGATGAATGCAGAAGAAGTGAGTCAATGGATAAAGTCCAACAGGCGCTGTTACCGATGTGCGCGCCGTCACATGGCAGCCGAGTGCCGCCTAAAGAAGAGGTGCAGTCGGTGTGACGGAGCCCATCTAGATGTCCTACACGACAGTAACAGAAGAAAGCCTGCACCTACACCATCGAGCAGCACAAAGGCAAGTGTCCAATGTACATTGACCCCGCCAGCAGCAGCGGCGCCCAGGTGCTCTTAAAGGTAGTCCGTGTAACATTGAGCCACCAAGATAAAGTCATGGACACTTACGCCGTCCTTGATGACGGGTCAGAGAAGACCCTTCTCCTCGCATCCGCTGCGGCCCAGCTGGGACTGCGGGGGAGCGAGAACCAGATGACGATTCGGACAATAAGAAGAGATTTAAAGACGATAAAAGGCGAGAATGTCTCCTTCACTATCGCAGCAAGCGGGCAGCCAGAGAGACGGTATAGGATTACAAATGCTTTCACCAGCCAAGAAATAGGACTATCACAGTACACCTACCCCATCGCCAAACTGATGGATAAATATGTGCACCTGCGTCAACTACCTATCCCGCTCATAGACGGCGCCACCCCGACCCTGCTGATAGGCTCCGACCATGCAGACCTCATAGTCCCGATAGACCGGGTCCATACAGGACCCAGAGGCTGTCCTGCAGCAGTCGAGACCCGCCTAGGATGGACACTACAAGGCCCCCTCGCTAAATCTCTCAACCGAACAGCAGCCACTAGCTGCCTCCACTCCAGAGTGACAGAAGAAGACACCACTCTCCTGCAGCATGTCGAGAGGCTATGGACACTAGAGACAATGCCCTTTAAGAACGAAAAGAAAGACATTCGTTCTAAAGAAGTCATTTACGCCATAAACCTCCTCGAGCAAGGGACAAAGAGAGTCACAGTCAGCGGAGTGATGAGATACGCAACTCCACTCCTGAGGCGAGAGGGAATGCCCACCTTTCACGCCACGAAAGAAGCTACGGAGCGGTATCTATTGAACACAGAGCGGCGCCTAGCCAAAGACCCCGCTCAAGAGAGTGTGTACCGCGCTGAGATTGAGAAGCTAATCACAGCGAGACACGTAATGAAGATTGACATTAAAGAGGCCGATCAGACGACCGAATCATGGTACGTGCCGCACCACAAGGTCCACCACAACGGCAAGGATCGCATTGTGTTTAACTGCAGCTACCAGATCGTTTCCCAGAATCTGAATAAAGAGCTCTTGCCCGGCCCCACACTCGGCCCCTCTCTACTAGGCGTGCTACTACGCTTCCGCCAGGACAAGGTGGCTATCAGCGGGGATATCAAAGGGATGTTCCTGCAGGTGAGACTAGTGGAGGAGGATAAGCCCCTACTGCGGTTCCTATGGAGAGAGAGGATCGGAGATGAGCACCCAGCCATCTACCAATGGGAAGTCCTCCCCTTCGGAACCACATGCAGCCCGTGCTGTGCTACATTTGCACTGCAGAAACACGTCGCAGAGGACCCAGCAGCAGATGAAGAGGTCCGACACAGTGTGAAGAACAGTTTCTACGTGGACAACTGTTTACAAAGCGTTTCGACCCAGGAAGAAGCCGAGGCTCTCCTACTCAAGCTACGCGCCTCCCTGATCAAAGGCGGCTTTGATCTCAGGCAGTGGGCCAGCAGCGACCCGCAAGTATTGCGCAGCCTCTCCCCCGCGGACAAGGCAGCCAGTAGCGAGACCTGGATGGCGACCATCCCAGGAGAAGCCCAAGAAATGACACTAGGACTAGTCTGGCGCTTCAAAACAGACTCGCTCCACTATAGACACAAACCCCTGACCACGGAGCAGGGAAGGTCGACGGCGATACCGACCACCAGACGGAGTGTGTACAGAACACTCGCCAGACAATATGACCCGTTGGGATGTATTCTACCTTACACCACCAGGGCAAAGATGATTGTACGAGCACTATGGGACAAGGACCAGGGCTGGGACGACCCCATACCCGCACACCTTGCCTCCACATGGAGAGAGTGGGAGACGGAACTCCGCTCACTCCCAGGCGTCAACATACGCCGCAGCTACTTCCCACCCACAGTGAGGCCAGAGACATGCAAGATGGATCTACACGTCTTCAGCGACGCCTCCGAAGTAGCCTATGGATCTGTGGCCTACTTGCGTGCCCAAGAGAAGGGAGGAGAGATACACACCGCTTTCATCCTGGCTCGCTCAAGAATAGCCCCACGAAAGCAACAATCTATCCCGCGTCTAGAGCTCTGCGCAGCCCTAGCAGGAGCGCATCTAGCCACGTTAATCCAACGTGAACTCACCATCCCGGTGCAAAGAACAATCTTGTGGTCAGACTCTACGACAGTACTCACATGGATCAAGTCTGATTCATGCAGATACAAGGTCTTCGTGGGAGTCAGAGTCACAGAGATTCAAGAGTTAACAGAAGCAGCAAGCTGGCGGTATGTGGACACCAAACACAACCCGGCTGACGTCATCACCCGGGGAATGTCCCTAGATGACCTCACCCGTCACAACATCTACAGTGACGGACCAGAGTTCCTCAAGCTCCCGGAAGAAGAGTGGCCTACGCCCACCCCACGGGAGGCGAGTAAAGAGGAGGCTGAAAACAAGAAACCTATGTTCTGTGGATTGAGCACAGTCGCCTCCACAGACCCCAACATAGATGATTGCCTCACCCTACAGAGTGCGCAGCTAAAGACATTCCTGTGGCACCACCCAGAGATTCAGCCCACCACTGACATTTCAGCAGCTGACTACGAAGAAGCAGAACTTCTTCTACTAAAACGAGCCCAGAGAGACTCGTTCCCCGATGAGCTAGACTGTCTACAGGGAGGAAAGCCCGTCCCATCAGACAGCAGACTGCTCCACCTGGCACCCGAGAGTGACGCCCATAATCTCATCAGAGTGGGTGGTCGTCTGCGGAGAGCCCCCGACCTACCGGATGACGTTAAGTACCCGATAGTCTTGAACAGCCGACACAAGGTCACAGAGCTGATCATAAAGAAATACGACGAGGATGTGCACCACGCAGGAGCAGAGAGAGTCTTCGCGGAGATCAGACGTCGCTATTGGATACTTCAAGGGAGAGAAGCAGTGCAACGCTTCCAGGGAACCTGTCTAGACTGCCGAAAGTGGCGCGCGCAGCCCAGCATACCCCGGATGGCTGACCTACCTCCCTGTCGCCTCCGACTCGGCGACAAGCCCTTTCACTCCACAGGCATGGACTGTTTTGGCCCGTTGTATATAAAGAAAGGAAGAGGAACCGAGAAGCGGTGGGGTATTGTATTCAAATGCATGACCACCAGAGCGATACATATCGAACTCCTTCCAACCATGAGCACAGACTCATTCCTTATGGCCTTCCGAAGATTCACATCGCGGAAAGGAAAACCGTCTACATTGTTGTCTGATCACGGGACAAACTTCAAAGGCGGAGAAAGAGAGCTGAGAGAGAGCTTCCAAGCTATGGGCCCAGAACTTAAGACCCACCTCGCTCCATCCCAGATTGACTTCCAGTATAATCCCCCGAACGCACCCCACTTCGGTGGAACCTGGGAACGAGAAGTACGTTCTATAAAGACAGCCCTGTACGCCGTGCTTGGGGCCCAGACTGTGGCGGAAGAAGTCCTAATGACAGTCCTCACGGAGATCGAGGGAGTATTGAACTCCAAGCCCCTCGGTTACGTCTCAAGTGATGTAGCAGATGTCGACCCAGTCACCCCCAACACACTCTTGATGGTGCGGCTGGACCCCGCGCTACCCCAGACAATGTACAGGCCTGAAGAAGCGAACGGCCGAAGAATGTGGAGGTACAGTCAAGTACTGGCTGACAAGTTTTGGAATAGCTTCCTACTCCGTCTCTACCGTCTCTACAGACCCGCCAGAAGTGGGTAAAAGAGAGAGACAATTTGACAGAAGGAACAGTCGTCATGATTATCGACCAGTCACTACCCAGAGCTATGTGGCCGGCTGGCCGCGTAAGCAAAGTGATCACCGGTGCCGATGGCAAGGTCCGAGCAGCTGAAGTGCTGGTCCAAGGGCGGACTTACACACGACCCGTGGCAAGGCTAATAGAACTGCCAAGACTCCCAGACACTATCGATGACGACCATGACCCCACGACTTTGTGAGTTGACTGACCCTTACAGCGGACCTTGAGTGGTAGACAGTGCGGTTAATCTGTCTCTGCTTAGCTAATTAGGTGGGACTAATTAGGGGGCGGCTGTTGTGAAGGATCAGATTAAACCGAATATATATATTTATTTATGGATATATATTTAATAGTATTTGTATATCGTTTGATATCCCTTGTATATTCTTTGTACATATACACTGAATATCCCTTTAGTCTACTACAGCCCATAATAGTTCATTCTCTCATTGGACAAGAACCTGGCGCCAGCAGACAAGCCCCTGGAGTCAAGTTCAATAGTGCCGACGAACATGTCCCAACTAGCCCCGGTTCCGCGTAGGAATACGGCTACCGAAATACGAATGGTACTATTTGTTCACCGTGCATATAAATATGGCGCAAGTAAAGTAGAATTTTCTTTTAGTCCATTAGTCCTTTACCCTCCAACCTAGTAACAGACGTGAAGCCTCACCCACGACCCACGTGTGGTGCAGTATGGCCTATTTGGCCCCAGAATAGGCATTGAGACCTCGTGTAAATTCATAGCTGAATTGTCATAGTTTGGCACTGTACCGTCGAGTGGGACATATTTCTATTAAGTAATAATAGTCTATTATGTATGGTGCATCGTTCGGTTAGAGTTCTAAAGTGAGCAGCACCCCCATCGTTTCCTCGCGTTATCTAGAGTCTTAACCAGGCTGGGCAGACCACGCGTGGTGCTTTCATCCGAGGAGTTCTGGGCGAGGACGAGTGGACCTGCACATTGGATTACCTACCCGGACGACTGCTGAGCCTATACGGCATGGAATATCTATTTGCTTTGGGTGCTTTGATTTGTGGAGCGGATAACAGCCAACGCCGGTGAGTGTTGGAATTACCCCCGAGAGGAGCCCAGGTGAGACGGCGCTCAACCCAGACCGAGGCCGCCTCGCTTCTCCTTCGTTGTGGACCTACAGCCTACAGCTACCGTCTACAAGAGGGCCCAAGTGTATTCATCTGTGGATCAAGATCCTGCGGGCACTGTGTTCTGTACCTGAATTCTCCCCAGGAATCGTTGGCCAGATGGGATGCAGCTGACGGCTCTCCAAACCCCCCCCCCCCCTACTGACTTACAACCAGCAGGACCCCTTTAGTATCCCGCTATAATCCTTAAGTACCATCGCTATAGTTCCCTAAAGAACCAGGTTGTATACATGCTTCCTGCGTAACCAGAGATTGGACATTCAGTGTTGATTTGCCTACGAATACTCATTTGCCTTACAAGTGCATTCAAATCATAAATGTAATTAAGTGAATGTTGTATATACCTTTTGCTATATTAAACCTTCGACTGTTATATTTGTGTGGACCTGATTTCATATGTGGGAAAGTGTTCATCATACTTAGATATCGTGTACTGTATGGCCAGAAGTTAAAGTACATCAAGCGGTAGTGGTTTAATGATACCATACTTATCAATACAGTCAGGGAATTGTACCCCTCAGTTACAGTTAGGCATGGTTAAGGTTAAGGTTAAGGTTAGGCATTGTTTCGGAGTTGGTTAAGGTTAGAACGGTTAAGTTTAGGCGCTGTTAAGGAGCTGGTTAAGGTTAGAGTTTGTCTTAGAGAATGGCAATATTCTTTCTATGGTTAAGGTTAAGGTTAGGCATGGTTAAGGTTAAGGTTAAGGTAAGGCATTGTTTCGGAGTTGGTTAAGGTTAGAACGGTTAAGTTTAGGCGCTGTTAAGTAGCTGGTTAAGGTTAGCGTTTGTCTTAGAGAATGGCAATAGACAGCCTATTTCCGCACTGCCGCTCTCCCGCGTTGCCGCGGTCACATGGTCAAATTGTCACATTCTTGCACTCCTCCGCTGTTAGAAAGCAACACGCGGCCCGGTCGGGGAGGATATTCCTACAGGCAATATAGGCGGTTGCCTAGGGCGCCTCCCAGAGGGGGGCGCCAAAAAAAATAAAAAAATAAAAAGAAATAGTTTTATTATATATATTTTGTTTTACTTGGCACAGTTTTGGCGCCCCCCTCTATATCTGCAACCATTATTTTTACATTAAAAAAAATTCTAACATAAGGGAAAATGAGCCAAAAATATAAAAGGGTCAGTCGGTCTGAGCCTCAGCTTTAGGTGTTCACAGTCAGAACATGCTAGAGTGCTGTGCATTGATGGGTATTGGTCAAGTGTTTATAGAATTGAGCGTCGAGGAAAGAAAGACTAATGTTAGAGAACTATGAAGAGACAAAAGCCATCCAGGTTGCAATATAAAAAGAGAAGAAAAGAAGAAGAAGAGAAACATGCCAAAGTGAAAGGTATGCAATTTTGTACAACTTCCAAGACCTGCCACACCAAGAGCGGATGAAGCAAGCAGAGGCACTTGTACACACCTTAAACCATGGAGGGCAATCTGATTTGGATGGGAAGGAGCTGGCTCAGGAGTTGGAAAATGTACCTGACTTGCCATCAAAGAGCATGACAAATCTTGAGTTGTTGAAATTCATACACACAAAGCAACTCACAGAAGTATATCCCAACTTGTGTATTGCTCTGCGGATCAGTGCAACACTACCAGTAACAGTAGCTTCAGCCGAGAGTTTAAAAAAAATAAAATAAAAAGATGTATCCACTTTTTCTCCTCCAATTTTTTTGTATTTTCCTCCCATCCCAATTTAGTCGTTATGCCAATTCCCCCCTCCCCTTCCTGGTCGTTGCGCGCATTTACCCCCTACTTGCCGGTCTAGGGAGCCCTGAAGTCTATCACATGCTTCCTCCAATACATAGGAGACAGCCAGCAGCCTCTTTTCCCCTAGCAGCGAGGACTCTCATTGGGTGAGTGTAACGCGTGGGAGAGCACACTACCTCACCCCAAGCCCGGATTAACCAACAGGCCGTTGGGGCCGCGGCCCGTGGGCCTCGAGCTCCCCCTAGTGACGAAAGGGCCTCCACTACACTAGTAAAAAAAAGAAACGAAAAAATACATATAATCAGATCCAGCGTTTACTTGCACAGCGTCTATAGTGACTTACTAGTATCATCTCATCTCTATCTATTTTTATTTAATTTTTTGTATTGCAAATACAAATATGATTGATTGTGTTTGATAATGAGCGGGTGAGTCCTGTGTCACCTGCCGAGACACGCCATGGGCGTGTTTTGTTTACCTGCAGTCTAAACTGTCATGGCGGCGCCCACTAGTCGAGTTTTTACACATGGATATTTGATATTCTCACTATTTGTCTTTTGTTGAGCACAAAGAAAATAACGTTTTAGTTAAATGTAAATTGTGTCTTGGCTCAAAGATCCTATCACTTTGTTTGAAACAATCTGACAGCATCCAATCAATTTGCGCGAGTGAAGAAGTAACATTACAATTCAGAACGACAGATCCAGTGGGAAATGATACCAAAGATTGCTTCGTTTGCTTATAAAAGCTACGTGGTGGTCAACAAAAAACGAATTGCAGTACGCAATTCGAAATCACAGATGGAGACGCAACAACTTCCAACTTCGTTCAACATTTTGCTGCACAAAGAACAGTAAGTAACTTGGCTTGCTACTGTAGCTACAGTAGTTAAAGCCATCGATACAGTCAGTGTGGTAACGTTATCATTACATCCAAGATTGATAAATGGCTGGCTAGGCAGTTATAAAATAGTCATAGTCTTGTCTTATAAAATAAATAAACAATCAGCAATGTCTCGCTTGATGAATGGCCAGCAGTAGCCTAACAGTACTGCTGTTCCTTAAAAATATCTATTGATTGAAAATTGTATTAATAGATTGCAGAATGGGTAAACTACAGTACGGCTCAATACAAACAATTGTTATGGAGATGCAGACCAGAAAAATACTTTCGTCTTGTTTACATCAGGGTCCCCCATTTTCAATTCATCATGACACTTATGACATACATGACATACAGCTATACAGTACTGTTTTATGATACATTTATGACATACAACTTGATACAAGACATACAAATATACAGTATTGTATAAGAGACATAGATCATGAGAAACAGAAATAGGAGTTGGGTGGGGGCGGGGGTTTGGACATTTACAGGGGCCAGTTTTTAATTGCAGCCAACCGTAGGTGCTCTTTGAGAGCGGTTTTGAAGGAGGGTAGGGATTCACATTGTTGTGGCATAATTGCTAAACGTGTTTAGTGCCTTGTTTGAGCCGAATCTGGGTTGAACATGATTTGTGGAACTCCCTCTGGTGTTGTGGTCGTGGTATGGTTGTGGTATTCACTGACCTTTGGGAAGTATTTCGACATGTACATGGGTATCTTAGTGGTGTAGTGTATCTTGTAGACCAGGCCCATTGCAAGTTGCTGTACTCTGTCGTCTACTCTAAGCCACCCTAGGTTGTTAAAATGGGCAAGGGTGAGGTGGGTTTTAGGAGTAAGGTCAAGCAGTCCAAGATGGCGCTGCTAAGACCGGCTACCTCTCTGTGCGCTCTGTCGCGACTGTGCTTACTTTTGTTAATATTTATAGTTTTGAGACTTTTGTTTGTACCAACTGTAGGTGCATTTAATGTGTATGACCGTCAGTCACTCATAGACATTGGATTACGGGAAACTTACCAACTGGATTGCTCTCTGGATCAGCTCTCCGAACAACAACAATGGCCTGCTGAGATCTTGAGAACATCAGGACCATACCTCGACCAGGTATGGTCCTGGCGACAAGGAAGGAGAGCCGGCGTCCAAAACAGACTCCGAGCCAGGCCAATGTACAATCAATAGACAATAAACTGGATGACATCAGAGCAAGGATTCAATTCCAAAGACACGTTAGAGACTGTAACGTTCTCTGCTTCATCGAGACGTGGTTGACGCCAGACGTCCCAGACCACGCTATCCAACCGGCCGACCACTTCTTCATCCACCGCAAGGATCGAACAGCAGAATCCGGTAAACAGCGAGGAGGTGGAATAGCCTTCATGTTGAACAACAATTGGAGCGATCCAGGCAACGTGAAGGAGCTTTCGAACCACTGCTCCCCCAACCTGGAGTATTATATCCATCAAGTGCCGGCCTTTCTTTCTCCCGAGAGATTTAACGTCCATCATCCTGATCGGAGTGTATATTCCACCGCAAGCAAACACAGGCGACACGCTGTCCCTGCTTCATGACGAGGTAAATAGAATCCAAGCAGGTAACGTTGATGCTGCTATTGTGGTTGTGGGTGATTTCAATAGCGCCAACCTGAGAAGAGTATTGCCAGACTTCTACCAGCATGTGACTTGTAACACCAGAGGCGGTAACATTTTAGACCATTGTTACTCGCAATTTAGGTGTGGTTACAAGGCTCATTCTGCCAGTGGTTTCGGCAAGTCGGATCATGCCGCCATCTTCCTTCTTCCAAAATATAAACAAAGTCTCAAACGCGCGCCGGTAGTCTCGCGAAAGGTGCAGAAATGGTCTGTAGAATCAGAGGGCACACTCCAAGCTGCACTTGAATGTACAGACTGGGGGGTGTTCCGCGATAACACAGATAACATTAATGACTACACAGAGACAGTGCTGGACTTTGTTTGTACTTTGGTGGAAGAAACAATCCCCACTACCACAATTAGAGTTTACCCAAACCAAAAGCCCTGGGTAGACTAATCCGTCCGTGAAGCTCTGAAAGCACACACCTCAGCATACAACGCCGGGCTTGTGGCAGGCAACATGAATGATCACAAGGTGGCGAGATACAACGTCAGGAGAGTAGTAATAGAAGCAAAGAGGCGCTACAGGAATAAAATGTAACTCCAATATGAACAGGCTGACTCTAGAGCTATGTGGCAGGGCCTCAGAACGATGACAGAATACAAAGGCACCTCCCTCAAGCTGAACAGTGACATCTCCTTAGCAAATTATCTCAATACCTTCTATGCGATGTTTGAGGCTGGGAATAACAACACCAGCCTACAACATAGCTGTCAACATTGGCAGGTGAAAAAACGTGAACATTTTAGCCCCGCCCCTTCCCCCGCCCCCTCCCACCCGGCCCCGCCCCCTCCCAATGGAGCTGCCTCGTCGCTGCCATCTGCTGGTCAAAACCTTTATGTACCCAGCCATTCTACAATCTGAAGTTTTCAAGGGTGAACTGTAAAAAATAAATGTTTTTTCACAGGAAATTCACTGTATTATTTTACAGATTACTTTTGTGTTCCTACTTTAAGTGTAAATGCTATAAAAATACAGTAAATTACCTTTTATCAAAATATTAACCATTAAATAAAGGTTGTAATCTGTAAATGTATTTGATTTTACTGTAATTTGACAGTATTTGGAAACCATTGATGCCAGACATTTAGTTTTCTTGCAGCTTTTTTTCTTACAGTGTACAGTCAGTGAATCCTAAATCTCCACTAGGCAACCACTTATCAGTCCAACAAGGACTGGGTGAACTAGTTGCTACATTAAATTAATCAGATACCTGGTTGAAAGTGAAATGCTGTGAACATCCCTGCATTAAGTGTAAGACAAATTCAGTATAAATTCAGTTTATGTAGTAGTATAGCATTAACATGTTCATATTTATTGAAATCTTACAATTCATACATAAATGTTATGATGAATTGAAAATGGGGGAAGAAGTCCTTCTCTGGTCTGCATCCCCTTAACAATTGTGTATTGCGCCATACTGTATTGACCCATTCTGCAATCTGTTAAAGTTAGCAATCAATCAATGTATTACCATAGTGTCTTTATACCTTCATCACTGTAGGCTACATATTAATACTACAACTCAAGAAGAATCAAGAGGTTTATTTGTCACATACATAGTGAAATGCAGGTGGTCACGCCCGCATTGATTGTGCAAAATACAAAAAATAGACATAAAAAAAATATAGGTAACACAAGATATGCATGATAAAAAAGACATGCCATGTTCCTGAAAAACTGGTTCCTATGTACACTACAATATACAATTGTAACTCTTAATGTATCTAAACTATACAATACCTCCTTCGTTTTAAAGTGACATTTTGTGCAAAATACAATAAAAATAGGCAGAAAAAATAGGTAACACAAGATATGCATGATAAAAAAAGACATGCCATGTTCCTGAAAAACTGGTTCCTATGTACACTACAATATACAATTGTAACTCTTAATGTATCTAAACTATACAATACCTCCTTTCTTTAAAGTGACAAACTTTAAAGTGATCTGTACTGTACATACATCTGATTAGTATTGTATATTACTATTGCACTTTACTGTTACATTTGCACTCTGGTTGGATGCCAAATGTCTTCGTTGTACTGTATAATGACAATACATTTTAATCTAATCAAATTAGACTGTCTTATCACTCTGGAATGGATGGGGGATACCACTTCATCCGCTGTGGGGGTCGCTTGCATCGGCCAGGTAAAAGTAAAAGTCCTCAATTAAAAAATTCAAAAGTAAAAGTAGAGTAAAGTATTTGCTATCGAATGTACTTTAGTATCAAAATAAATAAAATTATGTTTGTGTATTCTAGTGCTTGGGAGCATACCTTCTTCCACTACCACCTTCTGTTGACCTCTAACCATCTTCGAACCATTGACCTCTAAAGGTTAAAGTGGTATGTGGTCCAGTTATGCTGCTCTGGTTACAGGGTGTGTTAAAGTGGCATGTGGTCCAGTTATGCTGCTCTGATTATGTTCAACAACTCTGAAGTTCAGGCTTCAAATTTAAAAGTACATAATCTTCATCAATTCTTGCCATGTTTTCTATGCAAAATATTTTTCAAAGTCACTAGTAAGTAGTAACTGATGGGTTCAGATAAATGTAGTGGAGTAAAAAGTACAATATGTCCTTTGAAATGTAGTGAAGTGAAAGAACAATGTTCCCTAAAATGAAAATACTCACGTAAAGTACAATTACCTCAGAATTATACTTAAGTACAGTATATAAATACTTAGTTTCCACCACTGCTACTATGCTAATACGTCTATACTACTATGCACTCAAGACTGTGGCACTCAAGTTCGACACTGTTTGATGAACTATACCACTTATCCTTAGTTGCCAGAGTTGTACCCTTCCTGCTGACCTGTACAGAACTTGTAAGTCGCTTTGGATAAAAGCGTCAGCTACATGACATTCTGGGGGACCCGGGAACAATAGAACAATATAACTAATTCCGGGGGACACAGGAACAATAGAACAATAGAACTCATTCCGAGGGACCCGGGAACAATATAACTCATTTCGGGGGACCCGGGAACAATATAACTCATTCCGGGGGACCCGGGAACAATAGAACTCATTCCGGGGGACCCGGGAACAATAGAACAATATAACTCATTTTGGGGGACCCGGGAACAATAGAACAATATAACAATAGCTTTGGAAATACTGATGTGCACCAACCCTGACCTGGAAACAAGGGGCCGGTGAGAAAATGATTGATGTCTACTGGGAAATAACAGCAACCCACAGGGCTACTTCCCTGCAATCCTATGTATGAGTTTCATCCCGGTGCCTGGCCGCAGGACGGCAGCCACTGTATCTACGTTGATATCAAGTATTGATACGATGAGAGAGAGAGAGAGAGGTTCTGCCTGAGCATGTATGAAAACCAATATCTCCATGGTATACTGTAAACACAGGCATCATTAGTGAAGTTGTGCTGCTGTGCAATCCCTTTTTTAATGGCAGGCAGATGAATGCTCACAATACACTTGGTGGGCAAGCCCTGCTGGATAAGATATATACATATATATAAATATCAATGAGAACAAAACATATTGTCTCTCGTGTCCTGCCCTTGATCGGAATCAACAGAAAGGCGTATGAAAGGAAAACGGATGTGGAAAGTGTTCAACAAGAGAGTTAAAAAGTGGAGCTCATATGTAGAACATAAAGGACACATCTCTTTTGTTGCTGGCATGAAGGGACAACCTTGGAACACGTGCCGATAGCACTGGATCTCCTTTATAGCCGGCTTTGTGTTGGCTCCAGGTAAAGGCGTTTTCACAGAGAAATTTAAATCTGCCATAGGCAAAGTTCTCTCTGTGAGTTGACAGTAACCTGAGTGTGCGCGTGCATGTACCTGTGTGCGTGTGTGCGTGCGCATGTGCCTGCGTGTGCGTGCGGAGGATTTTATAGGTGATTTTCTATCATGTCTGACTGGGCTTTTCATCTGATCTTTTTGAGCACTACCTCGGAGGACTAACGTTTGCTTTGTAATACAGAGCGGTGAAAGTTGCACGGTGTTGCAAAGATGGAAGGGAAGGTAATACATTATTATAACATCAATCAGAAGCAAAAAAGGAAAATTAGAGGATCATACTTAACCCTCCGAGACCCGCAGGAGAGCCTGTGGGACGGTCTCTCGGAGGCTGCGGCGGGCTCGCGCCTGAGGGATGGTGTTGTTATCACAGGAAACTAGACAACCTAAGTATCCGTTGGTGTGCATTGAACCGTGTCAAGCTAGCTTGTCGGGAAGGGGGCTAAATGTAGCTATCGAAAAGGAAGAAAGACTGTCATGTTCTAAACTGTGTGGCAAACAGGAAGAAAGACTGTCAGGTTTTAAACTGTGTGGGTATATCAAACAGGAAGAAAGACTGTCAGGTTTTAAACTGTGTGGGTATCAAACAGGAAGAACAATTGGCAGGTTTTGAACTGTGTTGGTTTCAAATAGGAAGAAATACTGTCAGGTTTTAAACTGTGTGGGCATCAAACAGGCAAGAAAGACTGCCAGGTTCTAAACTGTGTGTGAATCAAACAGGAAGAAAATGGTTCTAAACCATCATCAATATGTTTATTGGTATTCTCTTTTTTTTCAGTTTTACAGCATCAGTTCAACAGTTCAACAACCATACAAAAGGAAATGCTGCCAACTGCCCCCCCTCCCCGAGTTACAGAAAAATAGATACAAAATACCCCCCCCCCCCCCCCCTAAAATAAAAATAAAAAATCATTATAAACTAAAAGAAAACCTCTAGGCCAGACCCCCCCTCCCCTCCCCCAGACTAGGACCTCAACAAATTCATTTTTTTTTTTTTTTACACACATTTTGAGAATTTAGTAAACCCAGTTACACCCGTCTAACAGGTGCCCATATAGTGCTGTGACAAACTGTCAAAAAGGGCTTTAGTTTTTGAGATACCCCTACCGGAGGTAGAACAAAACACAAGCATATTTTTCCTCATCTCTAAGGTCTCCCATATATGAAATGGATTCTTGTATAAAAATATTTTACTGCAAAAATGGTTAAATTGATAGATATTGTTATACAACCCCAAAGGAAAAAACAACCAAAATATAGCCTGGCCGTATGAGAGTTGAGACATATAAACTCATGTAGATTAATAATACAAGCTCCAAGAGCTTTCAAACTTGACATGCTAGCAGTCAGACAGTTGCTTAACCTAATAGAAAAACCTGGATGTGAATATCTTTATGCATGTAGGAAATATATACCTATGTACACGTACTTAAAATAAGCGGAAATGTAAAAAATTTATATCTATGCAGAATGTTCTCATTTACTTTGTAGTAGCTCTGCCATGGTTTGTCATAGAAACACAGGTGAGGGCTTTTTCAGAAAGGTGTGGTTGTGCTGAATCCAGCAATACGACATGTGTAAATATAGCATGCATGGTCAGGGAGTTACATCAGTAAATGTATGAGGTGTCCTAAATGAAAGAAAATGAAACATTGACATAATGAAGTCTTCAGTCCAAAGCCCATTATCAGCGGTGAGAAGCATGTTGACAAATTCAATGTTACTGCAAAGTAAAGTCACTTGAGGTAATGTTCTGGTCTATATTGTTAATATATTTATGATACATTTAATAATTTATATATTTCATATGATACATTTTATGATACTTCATATGGAAACAAAGATCCAATTGAATCAGGTTGAAATTTAAATAGAACACCTTTATTTCAATCTACTGCGTTCTGAGCTCCCTGCTGTATTCACTGTACACACATGACTGTGTGGCCAGGTTCAGCTCCAACTCCATAGTGAAGTTTGCGGACGACACGTGGTGGTGGGGCTGATCTTTAACAATGACGAGAAGGCCTACCGGGAGGAGGTTGATGAACTGGCACGCTGGTGCCGGGATAACAGCCTACTCCTGAACATTAGTAAAACCAAAGAGCTGATCATGGATTTTAGGAGAATACAGCAGGGGACACACACGTCACTGCGGATAAATGGGGCTATCGTGGACAGGGTGAGCAGTTTCATGTACCTGGGAGTCCACATCACAGAGGACCTGACATGGTCAACACACATAGATTCTGTGGTGAAAAAGGCGAAACAGCACCTCTATCACCTGAGACAATTAAGGAAGTTCAGAGTATCAGGGAAGATACTCCACTCCTTCTATTCCGGGGCTGTAGAGAGCATTCTGACTGGAAACATCACTGCCTGGTTTGGAAACAGCATGGCACAGGACAGGAAGGCCCTCCAGAGAGTGGTGCGCTCAGCAGAGCGTACTACGGGTACTAGTACTACGGCGCACTACCACCCCTGCAGGACTTATATAACAGGAGGTGCAAATCCAGAGCCTGCAGAATAATGAAAGACCCTCACCACCCCAACAACAGCCTGTCATCAATCATCAGTGACAAAATGTATCATATTTTGGCAGTCAGGGAAAGAGCAAGAGCAAAACTCAGTGCAAGTCAAGCCCACTGAAAAACATTGGCATTTGCTGGCATCATTGCAGTTTCCATCTTTACAGTACAGGTGGGTGATGTCTCGAACTTCCTTAGGTGCCGGTGCTTTCTGGAACATAACAGGTTCAATGGACCCATCTTCTCTGAGCCTCCACCCTCTACCAACTGGGTTCCAGAGAAGAGGCTTGGCCAGATGGCTGTGACGCCACACTGTTTGGTACAAGGCTCTCAACACATGTTGCTGGAAGGCATCTTCTGTTGGGGGTAGATTTGCAGCTGATGAATCTGTGGTAGATGCTAGTGTGTACCTCAGCTCATCCAGCTTGGTGCAAGGAAGTCCATTCTCCATTTTCTTTTGGCCATACAGGAGGAGGGCATACTGTGTTATTTGAAGAGATTGTCTGTGGCCCTGTATTGGTTATGTAGTTGCTGACAAAGCTCCATAGAGCAGCCTTGTTCCCACTGATCCTAAGGTATCTCCTGTAGTTAGGAACACTTGATTGTCCTGTGATAATATGTGTTGGTCTGCTGGTTTGGATGGTGCCTCTTCTTTGCCTTTCACGGTCTTTGATTGAGTGTTGGTGGTCATATCTGTCAAACACTATAACAACGCAGTTGATGCCTTCCTTTCCCATTAACGTTGCAATCCTTTTCCAGACACACTCACCCAGATCATTGTATATCTGAAAGGGCCACAGAGAATATCTTCAGAGACACAGTCATCTTGGCAGGTGGCTTTGAAAATGGTGAGGAGGTTAAGATGGTTAGCAAGTCAGGCGTTGACTGCTTGGCAGATCTTTATAGTGACCAGGAGGAAGCTGACACAAGATTGGTGTTACATCAATACACCTTGCACAGTCACATACTCGTCTCATTGTCAAATGTGATGATACAGATGTACTGGTTTTGCTTGTGTACTATTCAAGCAAAGGGATGTTTGGATCCTCAACAGTGTTCATGCACTCTGGACATGGCCCAAAGGAAAGATCCATCGATCAATGATGCCAGCTAATGCCAATATCTTTCAGTGGGCTTGACTTGCACTGAGTATTCTGTACTTCTGTATGACAACTAATAAAGAAACTTGAGTTTTGCTCTTGCTCTTTCCCTGACAGCCCAAATATGATCCATTTAGTCACTGATGATAATGTGGATGAGTGACAGTGATGTGTTGCTAGAATCAATAATCAAGAGGTTTATTTGTCACATACATACCAGGGCATACAGTGAAATGCAGGTGGTCATGCAATAATTTGCAATAATACGATAATAAAATAGACAGAAAAAAAACAGGTAAGACATAAGATGTGCATGATAAAAATAGACATGCTAAATTCCTGAGAAGGCACTGGTTCCTATGTACACTACTATTGTTATGGTTTGACACCGACCCCAAACGCTAACGACACAAAGAGAGTTGTTTCAGAGTTGCCAAAAACAAGGGCTTGTTTTATTTCACAAAACAGCAGCGAAAACTTGGTTGAGAAACAAACAAAGACTGGGATACAAGCATAGAAGAATGTTGCTGCTCTGCAGCTTCTCCCGGGAAGGTTCGTCTGAGGAATCTGACAGTGACGTCAGAGCCGCTCTGCAGAATCCTCTCGGCAGCTCTCCGAGGGACAGAGAGGGAGAGAGAGAGCGGGTTAGCTCAGAGTACAGTTGGGAACAGAGCAGGTGACAGGAGAAGTGACTTGTCCCAAAACAGAGTAATCCAAGTGACTGAATCTTCGGTGTAAATACACACTGTGAGTAATGTCCCAACAACAATCCACGTGATAGAATCTTCGGTGCAAATACACACAGTGAACGATGTCCCAATTATAATCCAAGTGATAATATCTTCGGTGTGAATACACACAGTGAGCAAAGTTCAAGCAAATATTATCCCAAATGAACAATCCAAAAAGCAGGCACAGGGTGAGTGACAGTCAGAACAAAAAGCAGGATCTCTTCAGTGTTTAACACACACGAAAAATGATAGGGTCAAAAGACAGTCTTGCAAACTCACCCAGGCGCTGTGCGTAAAGAGAGCAGGATCAAACAGGGCGAGCGCGTCGCTACGGGGAACGGGTTGTCCAAGCGGAATACTTCTTGAATGTCCTGGGAGGCAAAGCACAGGGAAAACAGCAGGCAAGGAAGGAACGTCAAATGCTGATAATATATCAAAACGATCCAACAACACTTGATGGGGAATCGGGGTATATATAATCAAAGGAATGCTTAATGACAAGCTGTGACAGCTGCGGGATGAGATTGACAAGCGTGTGGTTGGGGAAGCACCAATCAAACGGCGTCTACAGGAAGAAGCGTGTGAATAGGAGAATGCAATTGATTAACAGAAAACTTAAAGGAACAGAGCGAGTAGGCTTAAAGGAACAGAGCGAGTAGGTGAGCAGCGGACAAAACCTCACAACTATACAATATACAATTTTAACTCCGTCATTATGTTTTACTTACTATATCTAAACTATACTATACAAGAACCACATCTGTTAAATGGTAATTGGCTGCTTTTTTATATATCGCTTTTATCCGAAGCGCTTTACAATTTGTTACTCACATTTTACCTATTCACTCACATTCACCCACCGATGGCGGAGGCAACCATGCAAGGTGCCAACCTGCTCATCGGGAGCAATTAGGGGTTAAGTGTCTTGCTCAAGGACACATCGACATGCTGCCCGTGAAGAGCGGGAATCGAACCGGGAACCTCTGGATTGCCAGACGGCTGCTCTATCTCCCGAGCTACTGTCGCCCATCTGTTCTTTCCTTAAAGTGACTTTTATATTCTCCATTCCTTTAAAGTGACTTTTCCATTTTGTTTAAAGTGATTGTTTAAAGCGGTTGCAGCATGTGTGTTGTGTGTGTGTGCTTATGTGTACTTGTGAGTGGAGAGTTCAGTGTTCTGATGGGGGAAGAAGCTGAGCTGGAGTCTCTCTGTGCTCGTAGCGTGTATACGTAGGCGCTTGCCTGACCGCAGCAGCTTGAACAGGCTGTTGTTGGGGTGATGGGGGTCTTTCATTATTCTGCAGGCTCTGGATTTGCACCTCCTGTTATATAAGTCCTGCAGGGGTGGTAGTGCAATACCCGTAGTACGCTCTGCTGAGCGCACCACTCTCTGGAGGGCCTTCCTGTCCTGTGCCGTGCTGTTTCCAAACCAGGCAGTGATGTTTCCAGTCAGAATGCTCTCTACAGCCCCGGAATAGAAGGAGTAGAGTATCTTCCCCGATACTCTGAACTTCCTTAACCGTCTCAGGTGATAGAGGCGCTGTTTCGCCTTTTTCAGCACAGAATCTATGTGTTGACCATGTCAGGTCCTCTGTGATGTGGACTCCCAGGTACTTGAAACTGCTCACCCTGTCCCATTATTCCGCAGTGGCGTGTGTGTCACCTGCTGTATTCTCCTAAAATCCACGATCAGCTCTTTGGATTTACCAATGTTCAGGAGTAGGCTGTTATCCCGGCACCAGCGTGCCAGTTCATCAACCTCCTCCCGATAGGCCTTCTCGTCATTGTTAGAGATCAGCCCCACCACCACGTGTCGTCCGCAAACTTCACTATGGAGTTGGAGCTGAACCTGGCCACACAGTCATGTGTGTACAGTGAATACAGCAGAGGGCTCAGAACGCAGTAGATTGAAATAAAGGTGTTCTATTTAAATTTCAACCTGATTCAATTGGATCTTTGTTTCCATATGAAGTATCATAAAATGTATCATATGAAATATATAAATTATTAAATGTATATAATGTATTATAAATATATTAACAATATAGACCAGAACATTACCTGAAGTGACTTTACTTTGCAGTAACATTGCATTTGTCATCATGCTTTTCACCACTGATAATGGGCTTTGGACTGAAGACTTCATTATGTCAATGTTTCATTTTCTTTCATTTAGGACACCTCATACATTTACTGATGAAACTCCCTGACCATGTATGCTATATTTACACATGTGGTATTGCTGGATTCAGCACCACCACACCTTTCCGAAAAAGTCCTCATCTGTGTTTCTATGACAATCTATGGCAAAGCTACTACAAAGTAAATGAGAACATTCTGCATAGATATTCATTTTTTACATTTCCGCTTATTTTAAGTATGTGTACATAGGTATATATTTCCTACATGCATAAAGATATTCACATCCAGGTTTTTCTATCAGGTTAAGCAACTGTCTGACTCTTAGCATGTCAAGTTTGAAAGCTCTTGGAGCTTGTATTATTAATCTACATGAGTTTATATGTCTCAACTCCCATACGGCCAGGCTATATTTTGGTAGTTTTTTCCTTTGGGGGTGTATAACAATATCTATAAATTTAACCATTTTTGCAGTAAAATATTTGTATACAAGAATCCATTTCACATATGGGAGACCTTAGAGATGAGGAAAAACATTGTTGTGTTTTGTTCTACCTCCGGTAGGGGTATCTCAACATTTTGGGGGCATTGTCACTAGGCTAATACTTCTATACCAAACAAATAAATATCTAACGTTACATCTTTTCTCTTCAAAGAGCAACTAATAACATTTACAGTATCATTCATTGCAATATATACCCATCAGAAATACAAAAGGGAGCTTCAATAATAGCCTACATCGTCAACCTACTATGTAATCTGTTCTAAGTATTGCCTAAACCCAGCCCAGCATTTATCAAAGAGATGTGGTTTTTTCTTAAGATTGAACATTATTTTCTCTGATGCCATGTACGAAGAGATTTCACTAAGCCACATAGACATGGGGGGGATTCAGCACTTTTCCACAGCATGGCAATACACTTGTTCCCTGCAATCATGGCCAATTTAATGATCCGCACCTTGCCTCTCTTGTCTAAACCATCTTGCCTATTCCAAGCACACTAAATTGACAGCTCCTTTTCAGCCCAAGTCACATTTAATTTTCCCATTCAATTACTAGAACGTTTAGCTATAAATCAACACATCTATTAAATCGACATACTTGGTTAGAAAGCTTGACTAATAACTAACTAACTAACTAGCAAACTAGGCTAGACCACTCAAATCTGTGTTTTAATTTAACTACACCTAACAGTATGGCACTAATCTTTTTAGCATTTTCCATTCACATACATGAACCGGTTAGCGTTGGCCTTGCTACACTTTGCTATGCCCAAAAACATATCCTGAATACAAAAATACAAAAAACTCCAACAATTCAGTCCTACGTAGTTCAGTCTTTTCACACGTTTCCAGCAACTATCTTCTAATTGTTCGATCTTGGCTTTTTTACCGATATCCGATATACCGATATTGTCCAACGATTAATTTCCGATACCGATATCAACCGATACCGATATATGCAAGGTTTCCCCCCCAAAAAACGGAATAATTTCAGGTAATTAACATTACATATCTCTTATGTACATTATGCATACTTTTGACAATAAATAAAATAAGAATTGGTTCTTACTTGCTTGCCTGCGTAAATAAAGGTTAAATTAATGTAAAAAAATGTAATCTTTATTTTTTTTAAACGATAGGCCTACCGATCATTTCCGATATTACATTTTAATGCCAATATCGGTAGGCCGATAATATCGGTAGGCCGATAATATCGGACATCCCTACTTCTAAGATGTATAATGTGTTTAGAAACAAATCTGCTTTACCCAGACTTGGTTCTATTCTCCTACATACACTACATGCAGGGCCGCCTCAGGGGGTGTGCGAGCAGTGCGGTCGCACAGGGCCTCGCGGGAAGGGGGGCCTCGCAAAAAAAAAAAAAAAAAAAAAAATGTTTTTTTTTTTTTAATTTATTTATTTTATTTTATTTTTTGCGAGGCCCCCCTTCCCGCGAGGCCCTTTTTCATCACAGACCTACAATCTAGTTTTGCTTATATGCTTATATATTTCACATTAGACACGTTTGTAGAATGTGTCTGACTTGTTCCTGGCTCTGCGGCTCTGCAGCAGACATACTCACTATTGGAGCTCTGGGGCTCTGCAGCAGACATACTATTGGTTTCAACGAAGGGAGGGGTTACATGTGTACAGTCGGCCGGCGTGCGTCAGCTGCGTTTGACTATTTCGCGAGTGCAGCATTGGAGGTTATGCTTATGCCAGCCAAGACCGGGAGGGCGGTCGTTCGGCAGATGGACTGGAGATGAAAGTTGTTGCATGTTAGACAGTTCAGTCAGGCTACCCATGTCGGCTTAGCTAAAGGCAGGGACAGCTAGTTAGCTTTAGCTACGTTATAATATCGAGTGCTAACGTGTGGTTCAGTCGGGATAGCCATGTCGGCTAGTAGCTAGCTTAGCTAAAGGCTAACTAGTGTTAGCTAACCTAGAGAGAGCGTGTGCAGCATTGTTATGCCAAGATGAAGAGGACGGTCGTTCGGCAGATGAACTTCGTCAACTCCATGCAGTTGTCTCCATCCTCTTGGACGTTTGGTGAGTTTTTAATGCACTCTATTCTATTCCCGCCGTGGATATATCTCTCTCTCTCTCTCGGGCCGGCTAGCTATCGTGGCTAAGGCTAACGTTATGTTGGCTAACGTTATGTTGAGCCAAGCGGGCCGGCTAGCTAACGTAGCTAACGTTATATTGAGCGAAACGGGCCGGCTAGCTGTTGTAGCTAATGTTATATTGAGCCAAAGCGGGCCGGCTAGCTAACGTAGCTAACGTTATATTGAGCCAAACGGGCCGGCTAGCTGTTGTAGCTAATGTTATATTGAGCCAAGCAGGCCGGCTAGCTAACGTAGCTAACGTTATATTGAGCCAAACGGGCCGGCTAGCTAAAGTAGCTAATGTTATATTGAGCCAAGCGGGCCGGCTAGCTAACGTAGCTAACGTTATATTGAGCCAAACGGGCCGGCTAGCTGTTGTAGCTAATGTTATATTGAGCCAAAGCGGGCCGGCTAGCTAACGTAGCTAACGTTATATTGAGCCAAACGGGCCGGCTAGCTGTTGTAGCTAACGGTGTGTACCTGGTGTCAGTACCTGGCTACTCTATTTGCAGTTAGCCTATTTAGCTGATGTCGGCCGTTGGCTCCTTGCTACTATGTTTTCTCTGGTATAGACCCTCTTCTCTTTGGATTTAAGTGTTGATCTTTGTCCTTTTGGATCTATGTATATTCATGTTGCCTTTGTGAAGTTATCTTTTCCTTCTGTTTTGTTCTTCCATTAAAAGTTGAATATCCTTTAGGGGCTCATCTTAGCTGTCTTGCTTATCTCTCTCATACATGCTCTCTCTCTAACACACACACACACACACAGACATGCTCTCTCTCTAACACACAAACACACATGCTCTCTCTCTCTCTCTCTCTTTCTAACACACACAGACATGCTCTATATCTCTCTCTAACACACAAAATGACATGCTCTCTCTCTATATATTTCTCTCTCTTTCTAACACACATATACATGCTCTCTCTAACACACACACACAAACAGACATGCTCTCTCTCTATCTCTCTCTTTCTAACACACACAGACATGCTCTATTTATCTCTCTCTCTTCAATTCAAATGGGCTTTATTTCACATTCTTGTATTTCTCCCGGTAGGTATGGGAGTTTTGAGTTATTTTCCATGTTTTCAAAGTCTCTTTGGGTGTTTGCAATTTGTGGGAAGTATATGTCTTGGTATAGTGGGCAGGTTGTGAAAAAGTGGAGCTCGGTTTCCACCTCATCTTGTGTGCAGTGGGTCTGTCTTCGCTTGGGAGCCAGGTCTGCCTATGGCGGCCTTTCTCGATGGCTAGGCTGTGCTCGCTGAGTCTATACCTAGTCAAGGATCTTCTTAGTATTGGGTCAGTCACAGTGCTCAGGTATTCTGCCACTGTGTACTCTCTGTTTAGGGCCAAATAGCATTTCAATTTGCTCTGGTTTTGGGAGGCCCCCCTTCCCGCGAGGCCCTTTTTCATCACAGACCTAAAATCTAGTTTTGCTTATATGCTTATATATTTCACATTAGACACGTTTGTAGAATGTGTCTGACTTGTTCCTGGCTCTGCGGCTCTGCAGCAGACATACTCACTATTGGAGCTCTGGGGCTCTGCAGCAGACATACTATTGGTTTCAACGAAGGGAGGGGTTACATGTGTACAGTCGGCCGGCGTGCGTCAGCTGCGTTTGACTATTTCGCGAGTGCAGCATTGGAGGTTATGCTTATGCCAGCCAAGACCGGGAGGGCGGTCGTTCGGCAGATGGACTGAAGATGAAAGTTGTTGCATGTTAGACAGTTCAGTCAGGCTACCCATGTCGGCTTAGCTAAAGGCAGGGACAGCTAGTTAGCTTTAGCTACGTTATAATATCGAGTGCTAACGTGTGGTTCAGTCAGGATAGCCATGTCGGCTAGTAGCTAGCTTAGCTAAAGGCTAACTAGTGTTAGCTAACCTAGAGAGAGCGTGTGCAGCATTGTTATGCCAAGATGAAGAGGACGGTCGTTCGGCAGATGAACTTCGTCAACTCCATGCAGTTGTCTCCATCCTCTTGGACGTTTGGTGAGTTTTTAATGCACTCTATTCTATTCCCGCCGTGGATATATCTCTCTCTCTCTCGGGCCGGCTAGCTATCGTGGCTAAGGCTAACGTTATGTTGGCTAACGTTATGTTGAGCCAAGCGGGCCGGCTAGCTAACGTAGCTAACGTTATATTGAGCGAAACGGGCCGGCTAGCTGTTGTAGCTAATGTTATATTGAACCAAAGCGGGCCGGCTAGCTAACGTAGCTAACGTTATATTGAGCCAAACGGGCCGGCTAGCTGTTGTAGCTAATGTTATATTGAGCCAAGCAGGCCGGCTAGCTAACGTAGCTAACGTTATATTGAGCCAAACGGGCCGGCTAGCTAAAGTAGCTAATGTTATATTGAGCCAAGCGGGCCGGCTAGCTAATGTAGCTAACGTTATATTGAGCCAAACGGGCCGGCTAGCTGTTGTAGCTAATGTTATATTGAGCCAAAGCGGGCCGGCTAGCTAACGTAGCTAACGTTATATTGAGCCAAACGGGCCGGCTAGCTGTTGTAGCTAACGGTGTGTACCTGGTGTCAGTACCTGGCTACTCTATTTGCAGTTAGCCTATTTAGCTGATGTCGGCCGTTGGCTCCTTGCTACTTTGTTTTCTCTGGTATAGACCCTCTTCTCTTTGGATTTAAGTGTTGATCTTTGTCCTTTTGGATCTATGTATATTCATGTTGCCTTTGTGAAGTTATCTTTTCCTTCTGTTTTGTTCTTCCATTAAAAGTTGAATATCCTTTAGGGGCTCATCTTAGCTGTCTTGCTTATCTCTCTCATACATGCTCTCTCTCTAACACACACACACACACACAGACATGCTCTCTCTCTAACACACAAACACACATGCTCTCTCTCTCTCTCTCTCTCTCTCTCTTTCTAACACACACAGACATGCTCTATATCTCTCTCTAACACACAAAATGACATGCTCTCTCTCTATATATTTCTCTCTCTTTCTAACACACATATACATGCTCTCTCTAACACACACACACAAACAGACATGCTCTCTCTCTATCTCTCTCTTTCTAACACACACAGACATGCTCTATTTATCTCTCTCTCTTCAATTCAAATGGGCTTTATTTCACATTCTTGCATTTCTCCCAGTAGGTATGGGAGTTTTGAGTTATTTTCCATGTTTTCAAAGTCTCTTTGGGTGTTCGCAATTTGTGGGAAGTATATGTCTTGGTATAGTGGGCAGGTTGTGAAAAAGTGGAGCTCGGTTTCCACCTCATCTTGTGTGCAGTGGGTCTGTCTTCGCTTGGGAGCCAGGTCTGCCTATGGCGGCCTTTCTCGATGGCTAGGCTGTGCTCGCTGAGTCTATACCTAGTCAAGGATCTTCTTAGTATTGGGTCAGTCACAGTGCTCAGGTATTCTGCCACTGTGTACTCTCTGTTTAGGGCCAAATAGCATTTCAATTTGCTCTGGTTTTGGGTTGTTTCTTTCCAATGTGTCTCTCTCTCTCTCTCTCTCTCTCTCTCTCTCTCTCTCTCTCTCTCTCTCTCTCTCTCTCTCTCTCTCTCTCTGGCCTTGCTCTCGTGGAGGGTCAGCGGCATTGCCGGGTCTGTGCAGCGATAACACTGTATATTGACTGTAGAACGGGAGCTCTCTCTCGCTCTCTCTCTTGCTATATGTTGACTGTATCATGCCTAGCCTCGGGCAGCGCTATTATTTAAGAATATGTTGACTGTATGAAAAAAATTTAATAAAAAATGTACCTTTTAGGGGGGGGGGGGGGGGGGGCTCACGTTTAAATCTCGCACAGGCCCTCGCATTTCTCCCAGGCGGCCCTGACTACATGCTCGCACAGTGAAAATATGCTATGGAAACGTGGCACAAGGGCCAGGCTAATCCCTGACGCTGAATGTGTTAAGCAATGTGCCTTCCCGTAACGGGACTCCTAATGAAAGTGCGAAATTGCTCCAAATTTGTATTTGACCGGCCTAAAAAATGACCATACTATGAAGTTTGAATGGCTTATCCTTCACCTACAGCCGTGACATTTTGATTGGCAGCTCTCGCGGTGGGGCTGCCCTGGGGGCTGATCTCCAAGGCAACGTCTACAAAGTTCTGACAGGCTGTCTTCAACATGCAGGCTGGTGATTTACAATAAACACACAGGTACAATTTTATTTCTGTACTTGCATACATAAAAACAAGATGTTGTTCCTCCAGCCCAACACGGTGCAAACTACAATAGACAAATAAAAAAATATAATAAAGCCTGGTCATATCGAAACAATCAATCAGTGGAATAGAGGACTCACTCATTAAGCTGCACGTACTGTAGTAAAAGCTAAAGTAGTTCAGAGCCAAATAGTTGTGTGTGTGGACTTGTAACTTTCTTTGCTGATTTTGTATTGTTTATTCATATTAATTGTGTCTACAGCAGTGGTTCTCACACTTTTTACACCAAGTACCACCTGAGAACCTAGCTGGCTCTCCAAGTACCACCATATGACCGGTGTTAAAATACAGTATATTCAGCTATGCACAGTTCACGCAGGAGGCAAATGTATTCCTAATACCATTATTTATTGTTAACTTTTGTCAGACACAGCCACAATGTACAAAGGCACTAGAACTAGCAAACTCTTCCACACAACTCATACAATGCAAGGGGCATTGAGAACATAATAACTAACATTCTCACATAGCAAGTGAGAAAATTAAGAACAACTGTATTTCAGCAAATGTACTTAATTATCTCTCTCTCTCTCTCTCTCTCTCTCTCTCTCTCTCTCTCTCTCTCTCTCTCTCTCTCTCTCTCTCTCACACAGCAAGAAATTGTTCTTCATTCTCTCACACTCTCACACTCTCACACTCTCACACACACACACACACACACACACACACACACACACACACACACACACACACACACACACACACACACACACACACACACACACACACACACACACACACACACACACACACACACACACACACACACACACACACACACACACACACACACACACACACACACACACACATACAATTATTTTGTTACAAAAACCAAATTTCCTGCATTCTGGTGCAGGCATTTTTGAATGTTTACCCTTTAAATGCCAGTGTTTGTGATGGGCATCACAAAATATTGTAAAAAAATAAAAGAAAACACATATTCAATAATTTTTTTTAAATTTTACCCTTTAAATGCCAGTTTGTGTGATGGCATCACAAATGATTGTTAAAAAAAACACAAAAAGTAAAATATTTTCAATATATCAAATGCAAAGTACATTTTTCTGGGGGGGATTAGGCATGTGTCAATGATTAGCAACAACACAGATTTTGATGGATTTTTTGTAATGTCAGATTTAACACCAACTCTTTTCAGAAAAGTGGGAGTATTTCATTTTTTATCTGACATTACAAAAAATCTAAAAAAAATAAATGGTTATGATCAGGGCTGAAGTTGAATTAAAGATTTATGACTGTTTAGACTGCATTACTCTCTGTCACAGTGATCTCCTGGTTGTTCCCCACTTAGGTTATCTAACTATCGCGCCGCCGCAACCAGAAACACTGGCCTGGCCTGCTTCTAAGTTCAGTGGCCTGACTGCAATTTTTTATTTTTTTTTGTGTGCTTTTTTGTAAATGTTTTCAAGTACCACCAGCAGTACCACCAAGTACCACTAGTGGTACGCGTACCACAGTTTGAGAACCACTGGTCTACAGTATATGTATGAAATTGCTGATAAACTGTGTCTTGTTTTGTAAGCTCGTCGTCACTGTAAATTAGGGTAATCTCAGTGCCTTACGAGTTGAAATAAAGCTTTGAAATGAAATTAAATGTATCGATGTAGAATTTAAATGACACAGTACATAGTTGACTGTGTTGATGAAAGTATGGATTTAACCAGATGGTTTGTACGGTAATAAACTTAACCCTGAAATCAAACCCCTTACCTTAACCACTCATGTTCCTCGTCTAACCTTAATAACCTCACCTCCACGTGTGTCCCGACACGTCAAAAAACAGGACCTATAAAAACAACAACACGCTCGCCAGAGCGCTATGCTTGACGGAGTGGAACACAGATGAAGCTAGTGAAGGGGGGAAAACAGACGGACAAACCACCTCTACGCGACCAGACAGTGAGGACCCCGAGACAACGAGTCAGCGGAGAGTCTGTCGTACGCTGATGACTGAGCCGTATAGTTAGCTTGCAGGAGGACGGTCGGTCACCCCACCTTCCTGACAGCTGTGACACGGACACAGACAGGGCTCTGAAGTGTGGCTGACACGGTTGCCCGATCACACGGCAGCCGTCCCTCCCCTCCCCGATATAATGAGGGCTGTTGTGGGGGTGTTTGTCTCCTAGAATGGCAACTGTCTGTGGCCCAAGTCTAAGCTACAGCTAGGGGTTGACAGGGGCTCGCGTCGGTGATGGCTGACTGCCCGAGTGGCTGTCAGGACTCGGTCCGTTTGACAGCTCCTCCGTATGAAGCAGGGTCATCAAGGAGAAGCCGCCTATTCTCAGTCCTTGCCCCACAATGGTGGAACAAACTTCCCACCACAGTTAGGACAGCCGAAACCCGTCCAACTAAAGACGCACTTCTTCAACCATTATCTGAAATGTAAAAAGAATTATAAAAAAAATTAAGTCTAACCCTAACTAACCTTACTGTCATGCACTTGTCCTAATATACTAACTAACCTACACTGTAACACTCAACACTTTGATGAACATTGTTACTCAGCCGTTCCTGATGACTTGTCGTACAGAACTTGTAAGTCGCTTTGGATAAAAGCGTCAGCTAAAATTACTAATTGTAAATGTATGTAGATGGGAGCAGGGTGGGAAAAAAAATTCGGTTGGATGCCTTTCAGCTTTTTATTTCCTTTCTTCTTTATAATTGTATTTGAAAATATTCAAATCATTGATATAGCTTTATTTGGCATATACGTATTGTTTCCCCACTCTCTTCAGGCCGTTCCAAGCACCCACGGCGGATCAAGCGCACCTCAAATAAGTGGACTCGCTGCAAACAAAATGTGCTTTTGGGGCCTGGCCGGTCCTGAGCTCAAAGAGAGAGACAGCATGAGCGATGGGGAAAACGAGCGGTGGCCCCCTAGCCTCTCCTCCAACTCCAACCCCTGGCGTTCAGGGGCCTGCTTTGATTGCTTTGTGGAGGTTGAAGGATGAGGTTTAAGGCTTGTGTGAGGAGGAGAGATAAACCCATACATAATGGAGTGTTTAATGCTGGAAGGTGTTGGCAAAGCATCGTAGTACAGTAGACCTCGGGGCAGAGAGATATACTGAGTCCAGGGCAGTTATTTTTTTTTACCGTCGGTACACTGTAAAAAATAAATTAATTTTTTTCACGGGAAATTCACTGTATTATTTTACAGATAACTTTTGTTTTTCTACTTTAACCCTTTCACTACCACACTACAGAAGGCTAACCCTTTACTATCACACTACAGACGGTGGGTTAACCCTTTGCCGTGTGGCAGTGAAAGGGTTAACCTTCCGTATTGTCACAGTGAAAAGGTTAAACAATTTGGTAGTGCTGCAGTGAAAGGGTTAAGTGTAAATGCCATAAAAATACAGTAAATTACCTTTTATAAAAATATTAAACCATTAAAGGTTGTAATCTGTAAATGTATTTGATTTTACTGTAATTTGACAGTAAGTATTTGGCAACCATTGACGCCAGACATTTACCCTTTTCTTTTTACAGTGTATAGAGAGAGTAGAGAGAATAGTCGCGGGCCATAGTTGCCGTCTTGTACGGTATTTGGTGTAAATTATCTGAAAGGTTTTTATTGTAATATTAAAGCGATAACACGGGAGAGAGGGGGGTGCTATGTCATGGTTATCGGCACTGCCGGTGTGCCGTGGTGAGGGGAACGAGGCCTGTAGATCTGCACCGCCAAAGCCCATAAACATGACATGACCTTGAGGACATCTGTTATTGCTCAACATTTCAAATCCGTTTGAACCACCGACAATGACAACAAAGATAATATTGTCCACATTGTCGATGATCACGCAAAACTGTTTTCATCTCTGGCTCAGGTTTAGGGTGCAGCGTGAGGTAGGTTTATATACACAAGTTTTTAGGTGAGTTCTGGTGTTGCAGCTTAAACCAGTATACAAGGGGGGAAAATACTCATTGCAGCAAGGTCTTTAGAAAGAAAAGTCTAGACATTAATGATGAATCCGTGACAACGTGGAACTTCAACAATCACTGTGACCAGGATTCTGTTGGGTACCGAATCGATACCGGTACCTGTGAACCGATACCGGTACCCAACTGTACCTTTTTTCAGTACTTAAGTCTCTAAAAATGTAATCTACCTACTGTACCTCAGTTGTAAAAAAATATTCCAAACTTCTAATTATTTATTATCATTATTATTTATTTAGAACAATTTGTTAATATATATATATGAAATATAATATTGCAGCGAGCGTTGTCTGCATCTAGCTTTGTAAAGTGTAACCACACTTGCGACCGCTTTCGGCTTGCCATTGCCCCGACTGCTTTGTTGTTGAATCAAGTCAAATCCTAGGTAAGCGTGTATAGTGCGAGTGAACGTGCGGCACACTTCATAGGTTTAGTTTTGCGGTAAACGAAATGTTGACGTCATCGGACATAAAAATTATAATAATAATTACAGTACCGAAATGTGGCACCGGTAGTACCGATGTGATTCGGTCGGTACCCTTAAAAGTACCGGATTCGGTACCCATCCCTAGCGATCGTCAAGACCAGGATTCTATTTAAATTCAGCAACCACCAGGACCAGGATTCTAGTCATGTGACTGAAACGTTTAGAAATCTATAGTCCCCGTCACCAGGGACACCTTGTATCGCGGTTATAATCACTCCCGGAACGTCTCTCGTCCGATCACAACGCGTGTTCGGAAACTAAACGTTTGTTTACCTCCATGTCCATCTATTTACCTCAAACCGCGTAGTAAACCCACTGTGTCACACGTCGTGCACACGCACACCAGAGTCAACGCTATACTGTAACAATTATTCCATAACCTTGTCCTGAACCTCAGCGGGCCCCTCGTTATAATAATCTTTAATAATGTAAAAGGTGTCCCTGGTTCCCCGTCTGCAGATCCAAACTATTTTGGGAGGGAATATCCACTTGCTGTTTTAACCTTGCGAGGAGAGCTTTATATTTCCTCTTTGGGATAGTACTTCGCCGGCAGCCAAGAGCCCATGGTGGTGCAAATGTTGAAGCACTCAGCGAGCGAGAGACGGGTGGAGCAGGGGGAAGGGGAAAAAGGGGCTTCGCTGCTCAGAATATGAATGTTAATGTGCTGGTAATTGCTGGTTGCTCAAATTGGCTGACACGAGCACCCATCTGTCGCGTGAGTGTGTGGTGCACAAAGTGCTTGTTAATTAAAAAATATTTGAAAGACAATTTGGGAAATTGAAATGGTTTAATGCTAATGTAGGTAATTCCAGCACACTGGGTATACTGGGGTCGGGGGGGCACTATTGTCACATCCTATAGTGCACAAGAGGGGGGGTGAAGTATGGGTCGGGGGGTAGCAGATAGGTGGGGGGGGGAGATAATATTTATGAGCATTGTCAGGTAAATGCTATGCAACATTTATTAACGCAGTAATGTTTAATTCAGCATACGATCCTGTAATAAGCCATTAAGTGTTGCTATGCTTTGATTCCAAATTTCAACATCACCGCAATGACAAACAGGTGGCCTTGAAACGTCAAACAATCGCTGCTCCTGTGTCAGGTTTGAGAAGTGTGGAGAGATACAGTATATTAAAACACATTTTCTGTGGCACACGTGCATTCTGTCGATGTGAGGATCTCCCCTGCAGAGGGGGCAGCTGTAAAATATTCTAATTTCCGACAGGAACATGATTGGATTAGCTTTGATAATGCATGTCATAAAAACCCGCCGGTTCCTTTTTAATAAATCTGTCACGCTGCCAATGGGGAGGTAATTATATAAGTGTTTCAGAGACTGACCACGGAGAACCTCTTTTGACCGACGGAACAACAACGGCTGCCTGGTTTTTCAATCTAAAAACCATGCCCGCTATGCCGGAAAGGTCTCGCGGCAGAACACTCCGTGATATTGGATCCGTAAAAAAGACAGATAAAGCTCCTTTGTGGCGTTGCTACATTACGGCGCGTCGTAAACGCACTCCCGAGACCGCGGAGAGATCACACAGGTGGTCGTGTATATGTGGTGAGGGGGGAGGGGCTGCGGGGAGGCTCGTCCGGAGAATCTTGACTAAAAGTTTTGTATGTTGTTTTAGAAGTAAAATGTTTTTTATTTATTTTATTTTTGCTAGGCTACTGAGGCTTAAAGAAACACTCCAACATTTTGGGAAATTAGCTTTTTTTGCTAGGAAGACGTGCACTGTTAGCCTAGCTTAGCGTCAGTCACTGGAAGTAGGTTCCTCCATTAGCCTAGTTCCCAACGTCTTCCTACTCCTACTGCATGCACAGAGAAGAAAAAGGTATGTATCTTCTTGTCTAACTCCAGGGTAGATGGCAAATAAGCTAATTTCCCAAAATGTTGGAGTGTTCCTTTAACTGAAAATGCCCTTTTATGACTGCATTTAAAACATGCAGGGTAATAACGGTGCTGCCTTCAGTTCCACCAGGGACGTGACTGTATCATGGTTAAATCAACACATTTGTTAGATTGTGGAGGTGGATGGGTGACAGAGGCTTAGGAGGTAGTGCATCGCCTAGAGCAGGTAGAGCAGCGTGTAAAAGTATCCTTGAGCAAGACACTTAACCCCTAACTGCTCCCAATGAGCAGGTCGGCGCCTTGCGTGGTTGCCTCCACCGTCATTGTGTGAATGTGTGAGTGAATGGGTGAGGAAACTACGAGGAAACCAGTGAATCCCACACCCCCAACCCCCAAACTCCACGGAAGAAATGACAGGCCATGCGCCCCAGGACCTGCAGCCACGCCAAAGGAGCCACAACTCCAAACACTCAAGCAGACAGACACAACAGCGGTCAAATGAGGAGACATGCAGCACCATGGACGGTCTGAGACGACACAGAGACCCCTGGGACACCCCGACACACCGCAGAAGCCGCAGCAAGCCCCCCCCGCGCAAGGAATCCCCAAAATGCCAGCGAACCGAGGGAGCCCAACGATGAAAACCAACCAAAATCTATCAAAGCACACGCAAGAGACCAGCACCCAACTCCAGGAAAGGTCCGGGAAAGGCCCAGCCGAAGCCATAGGTGCCATAGGCTCCAACCAGTTGTAAAGCGCTATGTGAACGCAGTCCATTTACCATAATGACTCGCAGATGGGGAGGGGAGTGGAGGGGGGCCTTGAGAAACATCATGTGGACAGGGCCTAGAATTTCTTGCTATCCCCCCTGTGCAAGAGCACTGTATCTATGTCTGTGGCTCAGGAGTTAGAGCGGTCATCTGGTAATCGAAAGGTTCGCGGTTCTTTACCAGCTCTTCCCGGCAGTGCGTCAAAGTGTCCTTGAGCACTAGACACTTAACCCCTAACTGCTCCCGACGAGCAGGTTGTCACCTTGCATGGTCGTCGTCGGTGCGGGAATGTGTGAGTGAATGTGAGGCATAAGTTGTAAAGTAGGGATGCTCGATATTGGCTTTTTTACCGATACCGATATTCCGATATTGTCCAACTCTTAATTTCCGATACCGATATCAACCGATATCAATCGATACCGATATATGCAGGGTTTCCCTGTCCAAAAAACGGAATAATTTCAGGTAACTAATAATTTCACTGGATATATATATAACAAATATTGTTATTGTTTTTTTTTGTTTTTAAACCGATACCGATATTTTCCGATATCACATTTTACTGCCGATATCGGCCGATAATATCGGTCGGCCGATAATATCGGACATCCCTATTGTAAAGCGATTTGGACAAAATTGCTATGTAAATGCAGTCCATTTATATCCATTTATGACAGGAAACACTCGTTAATTCAGAAGTTATAGCTTTCATTTGAAATGGAACGAACTTCTGGAAATTCATTCCGCAATTCAGTTCATGCACATTAATGATGAAAGATTTGCACACATTTTCTTCATTCTCATTTTTGTAGATCTAAATTTGAGAGTTTCTTAACCCTGACATTTTCCCACAAGTTTCCACAGAATTCCGTCTGACAAATGTCTAAATTCGAATCACACGAGTGTGATTGTACATCTAAAAGTTTGGTTAAATAAATTCTTCAGACGATGCATACCATACAGTGCTGTAGGGTTTGAGATGAGACATATTTTCATATCCTCATTATCGATGCCTTTACAACCATAGATATATATATATATAAGATGATAAGATGATCCTTTATCAATCCCCTTGGGGAAATTTGGTTGTCAAAGCAGCATGGGGGGGGGGGTACAGGGTGGGGGATACATAGCTTCACAGTCCTATACAGTCCAGTATCTATATACACTAATAGATACACTTAAAGTATAGATACAAATACAATATAATAATATATATAAAAATATATATATATAAGTACAAACACAAGATAGTCCAGTGATGGGCGGCCGGGTAGCACAGCGGACTAAGCGTCTGTCTACCACCACAGAGACACTGGTATCGAATCCGGCTGTCAGCGGTGCCTCTGGCTTGGCCGGCCGTCATACTGACACGATTGGCAGTGTAGCCGGTGGGTGGTAATCTGGTCGTTGTAAACAGCGACTCCTACAGGTCGGTCAGGGCGCCTCCCACGCGTTACACTTCACCAATGAGAGTCCTCGCTGCCAGGTGAAAAAAGAGGCTGCTGGCTGTCTCCTATGTATCGGAGGAAGCATGTGATAGACTTCAGGGCTCCCTAGACCGACCAGTTGGGGGCACATGCGAGCAACAACCAGGAAGGAGAGGGGGGAATTGGCATAACGACTAAATTGGGATGGGAGGAAAAACAGAAAAATAGAAAGAAAAAAAAAATAATAATAAAATAAAGATAGTCCAGCGATGAGAGTCCAGTGATATGAGTCTCTAGTGCAAAATACAAGATAGTCAGTGCGGTGACATAAGTCTCTAGTTCTCAAGTCCAGAGTTCTGACAGTGATAGTTCTGGCAGCAGATCCGGCCGTCCAAGCCTTTTGTTGTAGGCTTTGTTGTAGGCCTTGTTGTTGATGGCTGCCGGTATAAAGGACTGGCCCAGACGGTTTGTGGTGTGTCAGGGGGGATGATTCTTAGGCTGAACGTGCTCTTCATTCTGGCTAGCTCCTCATAGAGGGGGTGAGAGGGGTTCTCCAGGATGGCTTCTAGCTTTTTCCTCATCCTCCTCTCAGCCACCACCTCTAGGTTATCCAGCTCACCACTCACTACTGAGCTAGCCTTCTTCACCAGCTTGTTCAGCTTGCTGGAGTCCCTCGAGTTGATGTTGCCCCCCCAGCACAGCACAGCAAATAAGAGGACGCTGGCTACAACTGATTGGTAGAACGATAGCAGTCAGTCGCACACGTCGAACGACCTCGAGTCTCCGCAGGAAGAACAGCCTACTCTGTCCCTTCCTGTAGAGGGTCTCTAGCCTATATAAAGACATAGATATATAAAGACTAGATGGCTCAAGGCGGAGTCTCCCGCTTAATTCATCTTGCTTGAGTGGACTACTGCTTTAATGATCTGCACAAACAAAAATACTCTTAACTTGCTGTGGCTATGATTCTTGCTTGGAAGATTTCTTTTTCATATGAAAGTTGATTATAAGTATGCAGTATGATACCTACATCTCTGACGTTTTTAACAAACCGGTTGAAAATGTTGCAAGCTATGGTTATTTCAATAGTACATGCACCATAGACATGCATGTTATGAGTGGGCGTGCTCCACCTACGCGAGATGGCCGTCATGTGGCAACGTCGGTCTCCGTTGGCCAGCAGCACGAGTCATCTAGTGATATATATCTATGTTTACAATTAACTGTATGTTTCATTGACAAAATATTTTCAGAGCAGATGTACTGTATGGCTCTTAATCTGACTCTGAATGATTAAATTGGTTCTGTCTTTCATCGCACTGGGTGTAGCAGTTGACACAGATTGGATTGGTAGCATGTCAGGTTGGTGGTTAGAAGTCTAGAAAGGACAGTTTTACAATCCTTTTGACTGTGTGTGCATGTATGTGTGTGTGTGTATGTGGTGTGTGTATGCAGGGCCGCCTCAGGGGGTGTGCGAGCAGTGCGGTCGCACAGGGCCTCGCGGGAAGGGGGGCCTCGCAAATTTTTTTTTTTTTTTTTTTTTTTTGCGAGGCCCCCCTTCCCGCGAGGCCCTTTTTCATCACAGACCTAAAATCTAGTTTAGCTTATATGCTTATATATTTCACATTAGACACGTTTGTAGAATGTGTCTGACTTGTTCCTGCCTCTGCGGCTCTGCAGACTGCAGTTTTCCGGTTTCTGCGGCTTTGCTGCTCTACAGATTTTAGGATAGTGTTTCCGGCCCGGGCTCTTCTCGGGTTGAGCTAACTGTTAGCCAGTTAGCTGTTTAGCTTCGACGTTAACTGCCGGCTGCGCTCGGCTGGGAACGTTCGTTTGATGCTATCAGTTAGCCTTGAGTTAGCTGTTAGCTTGTGCTACGACCATTGACATTAGCCGTGAGAATAGCAGGGGGTTCTGGCACTCTGACTACGACATCATCTTTGACAGAAGATGTAGTCGGGCCTGCACCATGACAAGGCTCTGGCAGCAGCTTATTTTTGTCCCGACAGCGAGAGGCCTTTCGTCAACGTGGAGACCTGTGTTACGGCCTTTCGCCCTGCGTTCCTTGGTGCAGGTAAGATTAATGAAAATGTCATGACATTACCCCACTCTTCCTTCCTTCCCCTCCCGAATGTTTTGTTAATAACGATGTTTTTTTCCAGGCAAAACATATGCTACTTCACAACATTTGGAGATACGACATGTGCTGTGTGTGAATGTCTTGGTCGTTTGTGTAGCTTGGGTAGCGTTGGGCCGTTGGCCAAAGCTGTGTGTGTCACAGTACCTGGCTAGCCTATTTAGCTGATGTCGGCCATTGGCTCCTTGCTGCTTTGGTTTCTCTATAGACCCTCTTCTCTTTGGATTTAAGTGTTGATCTTTGTCCTTTTTGATCTCTCATACATGCTCTCTCTCTAACACACACACATGCTCTCTCTCTCTCTCTCTCTCTCTCTCTCTCTCTCTCTCTCTCTCTCTCTCTCTCATACATGCTCTCTCTCTAACACACATGCTCTCTCTCTCTCTCTCTCTCTCTTTCTAACACACACAGTCTGCCTATGGCGGCCTTTCTTGATGGCTAGGCTGTGCTCGCTGAGTCTGTATAGTCAAGGATCTTCAGTCACAGTGCTCAGGTATTCTGCCACTGTGTACTCTCTGTTTAGGGCCAAATAGCATTTCAATTCTTTCCAATGTGTCTCTCTCTC